>NW_016909275.1:261260-266606 GCF_001483705.2 Eufriesea mexicana | reverse complement strand
TTCGAGAAATCGAGGAAACACGATTATGCGATCGCACTTGGCGTCCAAGCTTCCAAGGACTCCCAACGTCGAAGGATTCGAAAGGTCCAAATTCGAAAATTGCGAATATCGCGAAAATTTGCCTATGATATCCTTCACCATTTTCCGTGGTTCGAGAAATCGAGGAAACACGATTATGCGATCGCACTTGGCGTCCAAGCTTCCAAGGACTCCCAACGTCGAAGGATTCGAAAGGTCCAAATTCGAAAATTGCGAATATCGCGAAAATTTGCCTATGATATCCTTCACCATTTTCCGTGTTTCGAGAAATCGAGGAAACACGATTATGCGATCGCACTTGGCGTCCAAGCTTCCAAGGACTCCCAACGTCGAAGGATTCGAAAGGTCCAAATTCGAAAATTGCGAGTATCGCGAAAATTTGCCTATGATATTCTTCACCATTTTCCGTGGTTCGAGAAATCGAGGAAACACGATTATGCGATCGCACTTGGTGTCCAAGCTTCAAAGGACTTCCAAAATCGAAGGATTCGACCAAATTCGAAAATTGCGAGTATCGCGAAAATTCGTCCATGATATCCTTCACCATTATTTTACGTGGCTCGAGAAATTCGCCGATTTTTCTCTCGGACCTGCGAGTCCTAGAATCTAGAGGAACGCTAGGCGTGCGTCGAAGTTGCGAGCCAGACGGTTTAAAGTAATCGAACGGTAACTATGCTTAAGTATAGTTTTTAGTACTTGTATCTTGGAGCCGTGCGAAAGTTTGCACGGTGAAAAATTAAGGGACATTTAGCCGAGAACCTTCCATTTCCAGAGTTTTGTACCGGTCACGTTAGGTTTAAGCGGATTTGTATGACGATTATGGGGAAACTTCAATTACATTAATGTATGCATATCTGTGGACTAATAGATATATGAAAATGTGGTTATGGAATAAATAATTTTCACGAAGAGAGTGGTTCGTTAAAGTTTCAAAGTGCTTGGAACGGAAGTGCCGCGGATGGTACTTTGGATGTTTTAATAAGTACGTAAATATCGTATGGGCTGGGGTTAGAACGAAAATCGAGGTAGATACCGATCGTCGGATCGGTGTCGGGAATGGGAAATTTATGGTTCTTCCGGAAGTTAGGGGAGGAGATTGAAAGGTTATGTTCGGAATTGGGAATTTGGTGGATAATATTCTCCAATTTCGTGGAAGATTGGCAAGTGAATTTGCAATTTTAGAGATTGTCATTTAGGGATTGAAATAAGGGATCAAAGTTGGAATTTTATTCGAAGAGGATCAAAGAAGAAAAGGAAAAATTATATTTCGAATTTTTTTGTACATATCTAGAATTTTATTCCAAAATGTTCGTATACTTGGCAATTGGAAATTTAACGATATATCAAAAGAAAAGAAATCGGAAACTATAGTCAGGTTGGAGGAAAAATAATTGGATAAGGGTTGAAAACAAAATTTAGTATTTCGAAGTGTCATGAAACGTAAGGAGAAACGTAATCCAAAATTCCATGAAAATAATCGAACGAGAATGAAAGATATATAGAAGAAGTATATTATACAGTAATTAAAAGGATGGAAAAAATAAAGAAGCTACAAAAAAATATTATATTAACAACCCCATAGAAAATGAAACAAAAATCAACTCTTTACAGTCGGAAAAATGATAATGATGTTTTAAATAAAATTATATAAATTATTAGAAGCATCAGTATCAAAATTTTTATGCTTTCATTACTTTATATATTTACCCCAATAATCTCTCGATACTCCATATTTAAAAATTTGTACAATTTTATCCAGGCAATACTTTATATAATTATTCCAATAATTTTTCTATATCGCCTTAATAAAGAATTAAAATTATTTTCAAAGTTCACGACTCTCTTTCGACTGTGAAGGGTTAAAATTTCCTGAAAAATCCCAAACCAAGGTCCTCGAGTTACTAAAACCATGATTCAATTTCTCGTTGATTCCCACCCCTTAATTATATTTCGTAGCTCGACCGAGAAAAGCAAATTCGTAGAAAAATCTTTTAAAAGGATGTATCGCGATCTCGAAAGCTGCGAAGACTGGCGAAAGTTAATACTCGAAAGGGGTGAAGTTGAAGGGTGTGTGGCGAAAGTAATTTCAGCGGCGTGTATCACGAGCGTGCACGCGTGTAGGCTCAGTGATCAGACTCAAATGGGATTACTCGTGGCGCGTTGGCCGATAGATCGTGTGCAAACTTCTCCGTACACGATGTCGATAACCAGACGGCATAACCATAGCGGTATAGTTGTGTTCCCGCAGCGCGGATTACCAGAAGCGGAGCCGCCTTCGAGTAACCCCGGTACCCTCTGTACACTGTAACACTGTAGCCCTTGTTAACAAGCGATCGCGGTTTAACGACCGGTGAACATTTTTCCCTCTGACTAACGTCGCTCCTCGTTGTTCTTCATCGCACCTCGTCGCTCTTCGTTGTTCCTTATCGTTCCTCGTCGTTCTTGGTTGTTCCGCGTCGTTCTTCGTCATTCCTTATCATTCCTCATCGTTCTTTGCTGTTCTTTATCGTTTCTCGTCATTTCTCACCATTCTTTATTGTTCCTCGTCATTCCTCATCATTCCTTATTGTTCCTCGTCATTCCTCATCATTCCTTATTGTTCCTCGCCATTCCTCATCATTCCTTATTGTTCCTCGCCATTCCTCATCATTCCTCGTCGTTCTTCATCATTCCTCATCATTCCTCATCATTCTTCGTCGTTCTTTGCCATTCCTCATCATTCCTCATCGTTCTTGGCTGTTCCTCGTCATTCGTCGTCATTCCTCACCATTCCTCGTCATTCTTCGTCATTCCTCATCATTCCTTATTGTTCCTCGTCATTCTTCGTCATTCCCCATCATTCCTCGTCGTTCTTCGTCATTCCTCATTATTCCTCGTCGTTCTTCGTAATTCCTCATCATTCCTCGTCGTTCTTCGTCATTCTTCGTCATTCCTCATCATTTCTCATCATTCCTCGTTGTTCTTCGTTATTCCCCCTCATTCTTCGTCGTTCTTCGTCGTTCTTTGTCATTCCTCATCATTCCTCATCGGTATTGGCTGTTCCTCATCGTTCGTCGTCATTCTTCACTATTCCTCGTCATTCGTCACCATTCCTCGTCATTCGTCACTATTCCTCGTCATTCGTCACCATTCCTCGTCATTCGTCACCATTCCTCGTCATTCTTCGTTGTTCCTCATCGTTCGTCGTCATTCTTCACTATTCCTCGTCATTCGTCACCATTCCTCGTCATTCTTCGACATTCCTCATCATTCCTTATTGTTCTTCGTCATTCCTTATCATTCCTTATTGTTCCTCGTCGTTCTTTGTCATTCCTCATCATTCCTCATCGTTCTTGGCTGTTCTTCAACCTTCCTCGTCGTTCCTTATAGTTCTTCGTTCCTCGTTCCTCGTTGTTGCTCGGCGTTCCATATTTGAGATAGCTCAAGTACCTGGGAACACGAGAGACGAAGTTATTGCATCGTGTCCCAATATATTTCATCATTTATGAATATTTTTTTGGAAGTTTGGTGCGGTTGGGTGACACCTGATGAACTTGGATGGGTTTGCCTGACGATTTTGATTTTGATAAGTGGGTTTTAATTCTAGGTTCTTCAGGTATCTTTCGGAGACATGGACAAGGATCTTGTTACACAACAAGATTAGAATTTTTGCTCGTTGCTGGATTGAAGCGTGTATATAGTTGGATTGGAATTAGGATGTGATTAATTTTCGTATGAAATTACCGATGTATGTAGAGCTTTCTAATTCAGAAAAGAGTTAATTGTGATTTGATTAGGGATGTCGATATTTGGAGAAGTTTTTGATCAGGTACGATAGTGTTCAGAGCAATGAATTTAGTTCTGGATAGGAACGTTGCTGCCTAGAGAAGTATGATCAATTCTGATAAGGTATTGTCATGTCCAGGGTATTATTTGGAGAGGCGTGATTAATTTCGACAAGATACTAATAATTGTAAAAAATTAATTATGATCTGGAAGAACGAATATGGCTCTCCTTGTTTTCAGAGAAATTATTAATCTTCGTTTCTTCGAATTTTCTGGATCAATCCGGTATTAAAATAATTATTCAAGTAATAAATAGATATGTTCGACACGTGTATCTACTTACACATTACGAGATGCACGAATTATTATTAAAAAATGAAAACACAGGTGGTTCAGAGGAGGACAATTGGTTGCTATATAGTTCTACTCTCGTTAGACGTATTCAAGATAGAATACGTTCTTATGTTTGCGTTTTCTATCTGCAAAATAAATATCGACATAAAGCAAACGCTGGATGAAGAAACGAGAGATAGAACGATACGCGGTTTATGCTATATTCTGATAAGATTTACCTCTCGATGGTCTCAAGTGGTTGATTGAATCCAACTTTGCAGTTTACCAATGTTGGTTCGTTAAAGCTCACAACTCAGCGGCTACTTTTAAGCTACAGTATCGAACAAAAATATAATGTATCTGGTTCGTCAGGAAAAAAAAACAATTATAAAAATGAGGAAATCGAGAAAGGAACTGGATAAAATTTTGAAAATTATTTTATCCACCGAGACATCTTATATTTCATATTTATCAACTTAAGACCCAATCAAGATCCAGGTAAACAGCAAGTGCTGCCTCTTGAAATGTATGTACAATACAGAACACTATCCACAATCCTATTATACTTAATCCAATCTTAATCCTCTCCTCGAACAACATTCGATCCTCGCTAAAATTATCTTAAAACACACCAGGAAGTACCTGTGGTCAAAGGACAAACAGGTCTACTGTGGATAATCTACTAGGTACTATGGTCTAGGGTACTGACCATCTCACGTTATTTCTAACAAGAACCACGACGAAAATAAAGAATATTAAATTATTTACAATATAATAACATTTGCAACACGAAATTAAATTATTTTAATTTTTAAAAAATCACGACTTTTAAAACCTGCGCTGTCTAGGCCTGGCCTAGACCTTTGTCAGGCTACCCAGACCAACTGCCTTCCCTCGGATCAGTTTCCCAAAATCCCGAAATGAAAGCTTTCCAAAATTCCCAAATGAAATTTTTCCAAAGTCCCTAAATGAAAGTTTCCCAAAATCCCGAAATGAAAGTTTTCCAAAATTCCGAAGTGGAATTTTTCCAAAATCCCGAAATGAAAGTTTTCCAAAATTCCGAAGTGGAATTTTTCCAAAATCCCGAAATGAAAGTTTTCCAAAATTCCGAAGAGGAATTTTTCCAAAATCCCGAAATGAAAGTTTTCCAAAATTCCGAAGTGTAATTTTTCCAAAATCCCGAAATGAAAGTTTTCCAAAATTCCGAAG
>NW_016909275.1:250332-261208 GCF_001483705.2 Eufriesea mexicana | reverse complement strand
AGGGCCAGCCACCATTATCCAAGAACCAAGAAGCAGGTGAACGAAAAGCGAGAAAGCGGCAGCCACTAGTATCTTCGCCGATTTCGAGGCAGCGGAGGACTTAACCAACATAGCTGAACGATCGTGCGACCGATACGTAAGCTTCTTTCGGTATCGATCACCGATTAACGCAATCATAACTTCGCCACGTCCTCGTCAGAAGGATTAGAGGCGTTCGGAGCTGGGCTCGTTCTCAGGTAATCCCTCGATAATATCGACAAACGTTCGAGCATTTTTCTCACCGACTGCGTCCACGGCTGCGTCGCTATGAAACGTGAGTATCCCGGCACGTTTGCCGAGGCTTCTGTATCCTGGAGAGATGATGCGAGAGGGATGACGCTCGTGCGCGCGTGAATGAAGTGTTGAGAGCCTCTTTGTTTGCTGCTTTCATGCACACCTGCCCGCTTTCACACATGTACACACGTATCGCGCCGCTTGCCCTCTCGATGTTAAAGATCTGAACGAAAGAACTCGAGGGGAACATCTTCATCGGGACTGAGAGCTAGCTTGGACGATACTTTCTTCATTCATTCTTCACCGAAATTGTCAAATTGACAACGACTGAAAGCAACGTTGACACGGATCTGCTTGATCTGACGCATGTGAGACTTTCAGCAAGATCTGACACGATGTATCGTCGATTAGACGAAATTATTGAATCAATTGAGGAGTATCGTCTGACCTAGATGTAACAGTTTAGGCTAGAACTGTTCACTTGCTCGTTTGACAGCTGCTAGGCTCGCGATCTCGTTAGAATCGTGTTTTACGCGTTTTGGTTTGTTGGCTTTCGTTTAATCTGTAAACATGATGTGCTTGTTTCGATATCGAGCTTACGAATCTTGGTTAGTTCAAATTGTTCGCGAGTATAGTTTTTTCAGCGTAGTCCTTGGGATTACTCGCATTATCACTTGGGCACGGTTCTAGCTGAGCAAGATTCGAGGATTACATGTTGCTACGCGGTTGTGTTTCGTCGTAGATAGCAAGGGATTGTGAAAGGACTTCTTCCACGTGAACAGCTCTAGTCCTATTAAGTTCCGATAATTATTAGGGTCTAAACGTGAAGAACCAAGACAGAAAATTGGTGTTAAACAGGTTAAATATGGTTCATTGGTCTTTGCTTTTGGAAGACAGTTGACCAGGTGTTTCTCTGTTTATGCTTTATATATTTATTACGAATGAACTGATCGATATCGAATTCTCGTTTGATAAAATTCAAGTTTACTTCGGAGAAATTGATCGTGGGACTTGGCATTCGAGCTAGTAATTACGAGAGTGGTCCAAGTCATACGCGAATCCTTCGCAAGCTAACGTAATCGATTTCGAGTTTTTACAACTTCGGTGTCAGTTCGGCTAATTCTTACTTATCATTCTATATTTAAAATCAGTTCCCACTGAATAGGAGATTTGTACACTTTATTTCTAAATACTTGGACCACTCGTCAGACATCTTTGTTCCCTCGTGTACGAAAAGAAAGTTGAAATGCCCCAGAGAGAACTGCCCAGACGCATCGAGAGAGCAAGCAAACGAAACCCGAAACGAATACAAAACTCGCTAACAAACAGAACAAAACAGACGAAAACAAAAATAATTGACGGGGTTGAAGGAAGAATGGAAATTGGAAGACGATCGAAATCGCATGACGGCGTGTTGGGTTTTCAGGTACGATGCCCAGCGTGCCGGTCGGTCTTTCTTATCACGAGATGTTCGCCGTGTCGCTAGCCTCGCCGGCGCTGTGGAGATGCCGGGCCTGCGGCAAACAGGTGACCAACCGTTGGCACCACTTCCACATACACACTGCCCAAAGGTCCCTGTGCCCGTACTGTCCGGCCACGTACAGCAGGATCGACACTCTCCGTTCGCACATACGCACCAAGCACAGGGAGATAGCGTTCGCCAAAGGCTCCTTGTAGAGGACGCTGATTGCCCCGCGGAGGAAGCGGCCGCCGCCACTTCCGCCACCTCGTCTCTTCGACGACAGGCCCATCGCGCCTTTCTTCGGATTCGGACTGCCCTGACCGTACCTGGACGCTCGCCAGCGAGCACCTGTCTACGAAGACAACACGTAGAACACTTTCACCCAGACCTTCGACGCACTTTCTTTTCGCCTTTCTTCGTCTTTCGTTCCGACTGTCTCGTGATCTTTCGTTCCGTGTCTTCCGCGATCTTACGTTCCTCCCTGTCGTTCACCCTTGCCAATACGTTGTCGATCCGCTGTCAACGTGAATCGTGAATTCCCGGTTCTTGGAGTTGGAGGGTTCAGAGGTGCAGCGAGGAGTGTTCGGGGCAAAGCGAGTACAAATACGACAGTGGTACGACGCGTTGGAGTCGTGGAGGGTGGGAGGTGGTTAACCACTCGGACTATCCTTGCGTTTCAAGGACGATCCGGTTGGAAACGTCAGGATCGCTGGGTGGCTGTCAATGCAACAGTATTCGACTACCAAATTCGTACTAGTTTTAGCGTTTAGTTCCTGCGCCGCTCGTGCGGCTGTTACGTCAGCCGTGGTGGGACGAGGTGTGCGATAAGTTTGGCAGAATTTTGGATGCTCGACAGAGCGGATTCGAATTTTATTCGCATTTATCCCTGCAACGTGATCGAGTTACTCGAGAGTCACGCTGATCGGCGCCATAAATTGGAAAGTGGAACAAACGACGATGTTTTTTAAATTTCAATTTCAATTCACGATTATTTATGCGGAATTCTTGCGACGAATAAATTTATCGAGAAATTGAACAATGATTCGCAAATATATATACGTACTTTTTATTATTGGATACATCGCAGTCGGTGCTGGCGGAGGATCGAAACGGAGAAATTTATTGCCCCGGGAGCCCGATACGAGAACTTTTTGCAATAAATTTATCGAAAAATTAAACAATTATTGGCTAATTTCTTTTTGCTTTCGTTATTATCGGATTCGCCACGGTTCTATACGAAAACTTGTAATAAATAAATTTCCGAGATCGCGTCGTTTGTTTCCAGAAAAATTGCACAACCGTGGAACACGCAACGATCGTGCCATTTTTATAGAAATCGAGAAACGAAGAGACACGGTACCGATCGATTTTCCCTCGATTAGCTCGCAGAGAAAGTTCGATATGAAAATACGAAAAATACGAAAAATGCGAAAAATAAGCTTCGTCCCATTACGGGTTCCTACTACTTATAATTTCCACGCCCCGAGTGCTCCAAAACGGTTCAGCGACCGAGAGCTCGAAGGAAATTCCCGAGCACCCTAACCTCGAAGTGTGCCGAGATATTTTCTCCACGGATTACAGGGTCTCGAGGAATTCGCGCGGTGATAAACCAGTTTCGAAATTTCTCGATCGCCCGGGTCACTCGAGACCCGGCGACTACGTAACGGTTTCTGATTTCGATTAATTCGCGCGAAACACGGTGAAGTGTCTGGGTATCCCGAAGACCAGTTTTCGCTCGCGGCTGAGCTCCACGTCGGGGACAGTTACTCGCGAGGATATCGTAACGAGAGTAAAAAAGGACGCGGTTCGCGGGGTAAATTGATGCAACGAATGGCCTCTCTGATAGGTATATCGCGTGGACGTTTCGTCGGCTACTCGCTGAACGTCTCTCCGATCGTCGGCGTGATCGCGGCAAACCGAAGAGGAGACTGAACTCGCACGAGAAACAGGCAGCCAGAGGAGGAGGAGAGAGAAGCTTTAGAAGATGGAGGAAGAAGACGGAAGCGGAGGACGCACAGTGCCGGATTTCACGGAGCTGGCACGTAGTGCGAATTTTTGCGAGGACAATCGATCGATAGTAGCATCTCGAATGGTCTCCTCTGGAACAGAACGGTGCGGTGTTACACCGGTTTCTCGAACGGTATCGATTGTACCTCTTCGCGTGTAAACGATCGTACAAATCGGTAGACACCGAAACTCGCTAGGATTCGTGTAAATAGTAACGAAGTTTCCGTAGACTGGCTCGTTTGGACGCGGTGGTCGCGCGTGGATCCATGGATCTTCTGTTCACCCACGATTTCCGATGCTCTCAGCCCGCTCTCGATCCTCCTTCTCTTCCCCTTGCGACACCCTAGAATTTCTCACCGATAGACACGCCGCTCACCGATCTCGAATCGCGATCGACGCGAAGGATCGACGATGCTCGATCTCTCTCTTCGCGAAGGATCGAAGAGAAGGAGGAAGAGAGACGGTGGCGAACGGATGTCCAGCGAGCTTCATACTAAAAACGGTCTAATTCTTTACGCAATGGAAGGCTGAAACGCGCGCTGTGATTATTGAACACCGAAAAAAAAAAAACAAAAAACAAAAAAACAAAACAAAAATCAAAGGGTACTACGAATTACGATCGCGGTCCGTAATCACTGTTTACGTGTATCTTAATGTTGTCCGTTTGGTTTATTGGGGCCAGCAGGGCGGCCCTCGGTTCTACAATCAAACGACGAAGCAGATTTAGAGGCGAGAAAATGGCCGAGGAGTGTCTCCTCGGGCGTTAGGTGTGTCGACAGTATTCGCGTACGTGTGTGCGGATGTCCATGAGCAAAAATACGCAGCTGTACATAACTTTGGAGAGGATCCGGGTGTGTTCGAGGCGACTCGGCGACCTCGCGAGGCACGGATGCCGAGGATCTCGCCGCGAGGGTTCGCTGCCTCGAATCACGCTCTCGAATCGACCCCGCCGTCCCCTCCTCCGATACGTGTAATTACATTTCTCTTTGGACCAATACTCTTCGTCTATTAAAGTAATCGTTGTCGAGGCTCGTTAAAGTACCTAAAACGAAGGAGAGAAAAAAGGAAAAGAAAAAAAAAATCAAGCAAGCAAACAAACAAATACACACAAGTCCCCTCGAGTGGGTATAAGGATCTTCGAGCGTGTGGTTCCTAAGTTAACTCGTAGAGGGTCGAGCGAAGCTCGAGTCGAGTCAGCGCGGAAACCTATGTGATACGGTATTAGGGCCGATAAATTAAGCTTTTACTTTTCGCGTGTTACGATGTGGGAGCAGAGAAACGTTTCAACGAAGCGGCGGAATTCGTCGTCGACGTTTCGGGGTGTAAGTCGAGGCCGAAGTTGCGATAGTCCGAGTCGCGCTTTCGTTCCTATGCCCGGCATTTTGTTTCTCGTAGCGCCACGCGGGGGCGAGCGACTCCTGCCGGAGAAACGGGCTGCGCAGGTGGCGCCACTTCCGCCTCGCGGCTAACCTCGCGACCAGCGCTCGACTCGGAAAACGGGTTCCTCTGCTTCTCGATGACGCGGCCAGAGCCGATCGAAACCGTCCCATGCCGCGATCACTGTAAATAAAAAATCGTGATCGAGACAAGCTGTCATCGCGGTGACAAAAATAGAAGCCGTGTGACGTTCGTTCGATCAGCGTGGACGCGCTCGTCGAGTGGGAACTCGGTGCACACGACCAAAATGGAGCTAGAGGATGCACATGCGTGTGTGGTACGCGTACCGCTCAGACACACACACACACACACACACATAAATACACAGGATACGAGCACACATTACCTATAACGCATAAATATAAATATGGAACTATATATAGATAGATAGATAGATATATACGTGTACACATCCACGTGTCGGCGGCCTGGCGCGGCTGAAATCGCGAGTTCGAGCAAAGACTGTTTGACTTCCCCGGCTTTATCGATGGCTCCTCGATCGATACCACGGAGGCGAGGTGTCGGCAAGCAAATATCGCTGTTTCGTCCAACTACTACCGGGGACGGGGTAACTGGAGAGTCGAGAAGCGACGCGTTTACCTTTGCCCCGCTGCACGAACTAGGTAAAGTCTGAACAATTTCTAGATGCATTATGTTTATACGTTTCCAGATTACATATACGTCTCTGGATTTTTCCTTCGTTTGCGTGGTTTTCTTCATTTTCTCTTTCTTTTTATATATATATATATATATATGTATATATCTACGATCGCGTGGATCTCTTTTGGGGTTGAGACGAAGTTTGATGGAGTTTTCGAGAAGTTTGATTTTTGAAAGTTTTTTCCTTTTTTTTCTTTCTTTTTGTTAGGTAGTAGATTTGCTGGCTTTAAATCGAACAAGTTTTATTTCCTTGTTTTTAATTCTTGCGATCTTTTTGAGGTTAGGTTGGTTTAACACTGGAACTACTGGTTCGTCGAACTTTGCGAATTTTTGAGCAATTTCGTTGTAATCGCTTGGGTTGTAATTTTTCAGAGAATCGATGTTACTTTTTATCGAGACAAAAGCAATGTAATTGTATATAGGTATTTATTTTTATCCTGTCATTTTAATCGTTGCTCACTGTGCACGGTGTATTTAAATATAAAACACGAGTAGTTCCGGTGTTAACAATCGTCGATATTGATATCAATATTCGAAAATCTGGTTTTCGCGTGATTCTAGGATTCGATTAATTTTAATTGACAATTCGGTTTGACTTTTGTATAAATTTCTGGCAGATTACCGGTAAGATAGTTGACAATGTTGATATCAGTATACGAATATTATTTCTATTTTGAATGGTTTTAATGTGATTTTTAGATTAGATGCCGATGGACTCGGTGATTTTAAAGTAAGGATGAGAGATTCATTTTTGCTTCTTTGGAGATTATTTATTAACGTTTATGTTAATATTCCCGGCTTGAACGATCGATTACAAGTATCGACAACGTTGTTTATGAATTATTTTTCTTTCGAATGGCTTTAACGTGATTGCAGAACTAGAATTTGATGGATTTTACTATTTTAACCTGACAAAAGATCGATCTAGCTTACGTAGAAATTATTCACTAATATTTATTTTGCATCAAGCCATCTACGAAGTATCGATAGTCCATTTTAAAAGATTGCACAATCTTTCGAAATGATAAGTCAATAAATTTGGTCATGCCTTCAACGACCACGTGATTTTTATTTTCAGCTATTTCAGAATTTTTGATAAATACATAATAGCATGCCTATGTCTTAAGAACACAAATTACACCCATAGAAACGAGGCAAAAATTTGTAACGAACGTGGAGTCAAAAATAATGATTTCTCAAACTTGTGAAACATTTTCGTGATATACTAATCTACCATTGCAAATTAATTGCAAATTAAAAATCGCAAAAATGCTAAACACAAGAATCCAAAATACAAAAGGAATAAATATATTACTTGAGCAGATCTAAAATAAAAAGAAATTAGTCGAAAAATTCGCGAACTTTTGAAAAATTCATTTTCTACGAATCATAATGACGATTCGCGAATGAAAATGTGTCACGAAGCTGGGAAAAATTATTTTTCATTATCCACGTTCGTTATCACGTTCTTCTTTGATACAAGTAATTTCTGAAGCTTGACTTCAGCCATCTGCCAAGTAAAAGTTCGTAATTATTGCTGATATTGACACCCGACATCGTTGAGATCAGTTTGATTCTAGAAAGTTTGACTTGTTTTTCAGTTAGAAATTGATGGATTGGCTCGAGCGTCCGATCTCTCGAAGATCGGTCATCTTTCGAGATCCAACCATATTTTTGTATAAACACTTCAATTAAAAGTCGCGGAATAATGATCGATGTACCTTCGGAAACAAGGCGATTCGAGGAGACCAGCTTTTCAACCTTACCTCGCTTTTCCGCGCGTTTCCGAATTAAAAGCTTTCGCATTGGCTCGCGTTGGAAAACCGTCTTTTCGGAAAAATTTTCCCGGAAATCCGTCTTTCTCCCAAGCGTCAAGGCTTCACGAAGGTTCCATACTTTCTTTTTTATTGAAATTTTAATAAAACGGTTGAAAGTTCACACCCTCGGCTGCTTTCATTTCCGCTTGTACAGCAGTTTCGTGCAATTTTTCGATTCTTTTTCTGTTTTTATTTTATACTTCACGGTGGAAGATTCGCGTAGCGATAATCCGTGTTCGAATTTTTCGAGTTTAATCGCGTTGTATATTTTATATCTTTTTCCCTTAATTAACGGCTGACGGAACGACAATGAATGATGGCGACATTAATATTCTGAATGAGTAACATCAGCTTTGGAATACTTTTATATTCTTTATTTCGGCTTTGGTAACGCGATATTTCAAAGTTTGTAGTTTTAGTTGACTCGGAATTTTTAATTATTTTTACTGCGATACGTAGCATAGTGATAGCTTTATACGATAATATTTGCGAAACTTTTTCAATTAAAAATTGATATCTCCTGAATATAAAATGAACCGTGCTGAAAGTTCCCGTTTTTAGCCGAATTGATTATGAAATAATTCCAACTCGATATTTTTTCAATTTATAATACGATATATCATATTTAGAATCTATTTTGTGAAATTTCCCCGAGCGAAGATCCAAGAACGAAATTTATAAAAATTCAGTGTCTTTTAAAAATTTCGATAATGCCACATTTCCGAGTCGGTATTTTTAATTAATTTGCTTTTTGGAATAATTTTTAGCGCGACTAATATTTAGTCTCCGTTCGATATCTCCGATTAAACATTGATATCTCGCTATACACGAGACTCGACTTTACCAAAACTTATTTTTACCCGGAAATTTTCCCGATCAAAAATTAAGATTTCATATCACGAGAAGCAAGTTCGCTAAAAGCTTCGAGTAAGTTTAAACTTCACGACGGTTCTCTTCGAAAGGTCAGGTAAAAATTAGCCTGGAAACATGTACGAAGTAATAAATTTAATATCGCGTGAAAGATTAAACAGAATCGAGTGTATCTTAACAAACACGAAAGGATATAAATTCGAGGGGGTGAAAATAGAAGGAATTCCACTTTATTACGTGTAATTCGTCAGAGATAAATTCATAAAGGCAATTTACCGTCGTCCTCTCTCAACGAGAGAGGTTACTTTGTCCCTTGAAACAAGCCAATTTTATTATCATCCGTCTATTCTTTTCTTCTTTCATGCAACTTTCCTCCCTGATTTGTTATTAACAGACTCTTATTAACAGAATGCAAGATGTTCGCGGCGGGGAAATTCCTTTTATTCCCGGAATGCTCCTCTGCCTCTTTATTCCGGCTACAAATTCATCTATCTTCATATTCCGCCAAGCCTTTTGTTGTTTATCGCTTCGTCAGCCATTTTGGACGCGGATTCTGATCAAATTTTTCATCCATCCATCCGGTGATATAGTTAACCGATAACGGTGATTTTTATAATAAAAGATAGCTCGCGGAAGGAAAAGAAGGAGAAACGCCATCGCTGAAATCGTGGACAGGGAAAAATATCGAATTTGAGCCTGGCACCAATTAAACCGAGAATTTTCCTTGACACGTGGAATTTCAGGAACAATCAGACGCTGACAACTTAATTAAAACTTTATTTCCACGATTTTTTCCGAATTTACCTTTTATTTCTATTCGTGCCAAAGTTGACAGTGTGTTTCCCACGATGGAATACGCCATACGCGAAGCCTCGTTGATGATCGATTGTTTGTCGTCTCGTTGTTCCCAAAATCTCAACGACAACTTTCCCATTTCCCGCTAGCTGATTTTTAATAGGCGGAAAACGCTTTCGAGGCGGACTCGAAAAATTTCGAGTTCCAGTCTCGCTGGCTGCCCGTTTATCGGGACACATAGTCGCCTTTTGTATTTTTCCGATGGAAATTTTACGTCGATAGATTTTCCCGGTAATTTCCGCGCGATGGAATTTCTGAAACGATTTTCCTTGTCTCGGCCGGAGCCGTTTTAGCTCGATTTATTTTCATTGCGGTTTCCTTCGGGAAGTCGACCTTGGAATTTCTGTGGGATCGAATAGATCGATACGCGGTTATTTTCGGTTTAATTGGAAAAATTTGAGGATTTTTAGGGGATAAGACGGGATCTTGGTGCTTTATGATCGGTTGATAATAATTAGTCTCGGTAATAATTTTGTTTGGGATTGAATTATTTTTATCTTGGTCCCTCTATGCTTTTCTATAGTTAATTTAAATGAAATTAGTAGAATCAGTGAAATTCTGAGTGAAAAATAACAATTTCGAAAAGAAAAATACAATAAATCTTAAATTTGGGGATATGTTGAAATCAAATTTGACAGATTTATACTTTTTCCTTGATGTATTTTTTTCTTGGTCCTTCTATACTTTTCTGTAGTTAATTAAAATAAAATTAGTAGAATCAGTAAAATTCCGAGTAAAAAATAACAATTTTGAAAAGAAAAAATACAATAAATCTTAAATTTGGGGATATGTTGAAATCAAATTTGACAGATTTGTACTTTTTCCTTAATTTATTTTTTTCTTTGTCTCCTATACTTTTCTGTAGTTAATTAAAATAAAATTAGTAGAATCAGTAAAATTCTGAGTGATAAATAACAATTTTGGAAAAAAGAAATACGATAGATCCTAAACTTGGGGATATATTGAATTCAAATTTGACAGATTTGTAATTTTTCTTTAACTAGAGATCATTATTATAAATCGTGGAAATTAATAAAATTTATTGAATTAATTGAATTAATTGAAATAAATGAAATAAATTTACCAGCAATTTGATATATTTATTGAGCAATTATTAATAATTTTCCAAGAAATATTTTAAAGTATCACGATGTATCACGATTCGATTAATTTTCTTTTAATCGAATTTAATTTTACAAAAATTTTTAGTCCTTCAAAATGCAATTTAAAAAATCAAATTTTTCCTTCATTAAACGAAGATGATTTCGATTTAAAGAATGTGATAAGACAACCCAATCGTTTATTTATGCATATCGGTATCTGTGAAGATACATCGTTCTTCTAAACATCTTTTGTTATTACTTTCCATCACACATCACGTGCACCTAATATCAATTATGTCTCGAGCCACCTGTTAATACCAAAACATCTGACTAGATCTGACAGATCGTTACTAGAACCCCCAAGCTAAAACACGATGTTTGAAATACACTGA
>NW_016909275.1:232726-250306 GCF_001483705.2 Eufriesea mexicana | reverse complement strand
CAAAACAAAATTTGGCACGCGGAAATAAGAACGAAAAATTTGATGGAATTTCAAATTTTACTTCTAAATCCTCTTAAACAAACTAACAATCCAAACACCAATCGGACCAAACACTAATTGTTAAAATCGAGTCTATAATAAAATTATTTCGTTATTTCGAAAATCAGGAATTTTTAGAAAAATTCTAAAATTTTAATTAAAATTCAAGCTATATTTTCTTTACTCCCAAGACAAATCCTGACATTGAATAATTTTCCATTAATTTTATTTCACGGAATATGTCAACGGAGATACTGAAAAATGAAATATGAGAATTTTGATAATTTTTGAATGCTATTTTACGTCAAATTGTAGAGTTTTGGTTGTAATTAATGAACCACAGACTTCGGTACTATATATTTTCATTACCGCTTACACCGTCATTTGTACCATCCATTTTCATTAGCATTTTCGATTTTACATGCAACAGAGGAGTAATTAACGCGAACTCGACATCTTGATTAACCCCTCGACGACGGGTGTCGCAAGATTGAAACTTGACTTAAAGTTGGCGGTGATTTTATGACGAAGGGACGATCGAATTCTTACTAACTTTGCTTACAGTAATTATTGTCAAGCAGTAACCTGTGCCGAGTAATAATTATTTAAACTATACGTAACTAAGCTTGAAGAAAATTATACGTAACAGTGTCTGTCATTAAATTAAACACAAGCTTGCTGCTCTACTCGACGCGTTTAGGGTGCGCCATCCGCCATCTTTACAGATTTGCTTTCCTTACTCTAATTATTTCACTGATAAAATGTCGTATTGTTCTTGTAATTAACGTTTCGCTGTTTCCAACTTTTTCGTGATATAAATTTGTAGAAACAGATTATTTATTAATTAAATTTAAACTATGATCGATTAGTATTATATTTTATTTCGTATTAAGACGATGGATGATACGATCACTGTTTTAGTATTTATAGATTTGTTATTATTATCAATAATTGTCGAGCATAGAATATTTATTTGAATTAACAATTCGATGTCAAAATGGCTACCTTCGGATTCCTTATTTTTACAGAAACGATGATCGAGATTTCACAGATCAATAACGTAGCATAAAAATTCCTGATCGATAGCTTGAATTTTACACGTAACGATATTTAATTATTACTCTCTCTGTGTAAAACATTTATGTACTTATTGCATTATAAACGCTTATTTATTTACGAAGTCAAGGGGTTGAAATCAATAACGCAGCGGGAAAATTAAAATACAGGGTGTTACTGAAAAACAGAAGTATTTTATCATTTTCAATCTCTGCTATTTTCTTTTCTCGTAAACTGTACCCCTTAGTATCCCTTAGATATTTACAAATAAATAAATCTGTTACATTTCCAAATAAAATAAGAAGGAAATTAAAAAATTTTATTACATAATTATATTTATTATATAATATATAATAATAGAAAAATATTTGTAAAAGTTACAAATATTGTTTGCCTTATATAATTAAATAAAAATAAAAATAAAATAAAAGTACAGGATGCTAGTGAAAAACCGAAGTATTTGAAAAAATCATAACTTGTTCATTTTCAATCTCTGCTATTTTCTTGTTTCGTAAATAATAGAGTACTCCTTAGTATCCCTTAGATATTTAAAAATAAATAAATCTATTACATTTCCAAATAAAATAACAAAAAATTTGAAGGACTTTTACAAATATTTTTTAATTATTATATAATATTATATAATAAATATAATTATGTAATAAAACTTACAAATGTTGTTTGTTTTATATAATTCAGTCTTCCAGTGGTCACCCCGTATAATAATTGCTACATTTTCGATCGCTAGTTCGAATTCCACGCACGCCTACATGATCCATCGATTTTAAGAACCATTTTTATTTATCTACACATAAACATTTTTATCGAAAACGTGTAAGGTACGCCGAGTAATCGGCATACGTGCCGAACAACGATAACGATACAAATTGCAGCAACACAAATTTATTCCAAATCTCCTCCCGAAGATCAATGTCCAGATATCATATAGGTGCACGTGAACCGTCTTAACGATCGTTTTAATCCTTCTACGGTATATCAACGAACCGATGGAAATTTCCAATAAAACCCGCCCGCGCAACTGCACCATCATCGCTACATCCACTCCGAAATAATTCACGGATAATCTCACGGAAAATCAAAGGAACGGTTTCCCTTATCTCCCAGCGCGCGAAACTGTTCGAAAATGGCGAGGAAATTTTCTCGCCGCGTTCGGCCGCATTTCCAAGGGGGGTTAAGGAGTAGACGTGGTCCAGGAAATCGGATAGCGAGCCTAGGGGGTGAACGAAAAGTTTCCGTCTGCTCTTAAATCTATCAAAATGTTAAGTGGCGAGAACTTTCGCGTTCGCTCATGATGCATCGCCGCTATTGTGTCGGCGAATTTATTAACTCACAATTTAACGGCTCACGGCCACTTTACGTCAAAGGTGTTCTTGCGTTCCCGAAAACTAGATGCCGTGAATTAAATGAGCCGTCGCCGCTGAATCAGAGAATTTATCGCGCTGCACTAAGCGGCCATCTTTTCTATGGATCCACAGCAAACTGAGTTTCCTCGTTGATCTAACTTCTTTTTTTTCAATTTCTCTCAGCATCCCCCTGTTGTGTTTTATTTTCCCCCTTGTTGTGTTTCGGGGGCTAGGGACAATATCTGGGGAAACGAATATCTGGTATTATTGCTAGAGGGTTGAAATATTTTTTGAAGCTGGAATTTTTTCTTAAATATTTTTTAAATATTATTATTAGAAATTCGGGAGTTTGAAAATGCTAATTCTTTGCAAAGGAGAATAAACATTCAGTCGAAATTTTAATAAGGTTCTCAAGAGTGATGTTAATTAAGATATTAAATTTTTAATAACGTAATAGCGAGTGGAATATTGAAATAAAATAATTCTACGTGTTAGTTTATGTAAGATTTGTTATTTAATATTTTTAGAATTATCGTTGTTTATAGCAGAAAAATTTTCTCTGTAATGGAAAAATTTCCGAGTACAGAGAGTTAATTGTTGTAGTAGTATACGTAAATTGGTTGTAATATATTGTTTTTGGGGGTATTTTAGGGAGCTGGGTTATTAAATTGTATTTTATGGGAAAATTTTGCAAAGAATTTTTCAATGATTTTATCGTTTTCTTAATGTTTATAAATACTCGAATACTATTTCATAAAATTTTCACAAGTTTCCTGTGATGTATCGTATCATTTAAATGGAGCGAAATTGCAAGTGATTGAGAAACACGCGATTTAATTTTCACGTGACACGAATTTTTAATAATTCCAGGAATTCAATGCAACGGTTAAAAAATTCCAATTTTTCGCAAAAAAGAGAGAATGAAAACTAGTCTCAAACCAGTTTCTAATACCTGTAAATACTCGAATATTATTCGATGAAATTTTCGTACTTCTCTTGTAATGTATCGTATTATTTTAACGAAATGAAATAGTAGTGAGTGCCATAATTTTCCGACATTGATAATATCGAACAATTGAGATTACGCGAAATTGCAATTTCTCGTTGAAAAATAATTTTTATAAAGAAAATTCGACTAATAAATCTTCGGATAAATCTTCGAAGATGAAGAACGTTGTTGATTTTAATATCAATGGAAATTAAAAAGGATCGATATTCTTTTATTTTCGAGCTCGAACTCGAAAAATTCCTATTCATTTTCTATTTTCCATTTTATCGGAACAACATTGACACTGTCGGCGAATAACGTTGATTTCGACTATTCGCAATTTCGTGGCCGCGTTTCAGGGAATAGAGTGCCCCGTGTTGTTTCAATTTTAAATTCTAGTTTTTCTAGTAGAGAGATTTAATAGCATTGACACCGCGCGTATTTTGATTTTTGACTCGCGTCAGATTTCCATCAACGCACACGCGCCTTGCACATGACGGATGCTTTTAGAAATTCGCCAAGCCGGTATTTGTAACACATTATAAACGTTTTCCATCCACGTCGATGCAATGCGACATTCGCGATACATTTCTACCAAACGCACACGCTTGTCGCCGCTGCAACGAGTATCGATAAGTCGCGTATACCTCTTGGAAAATTAGAAATATATCTAGATCGTATCAATATAGGAGTTGAACCAGAATTAAAAATTATTTTTTAATTTGGTGTGATTTTAATTCCGATTAAGAATCACTGGAAGGAGTATTTTGCATAGAAAATTTCGAATATCTTGGATTATTTCTTTCTCTTGAATTATTAAAAATATATCTAGATCATATTAATATGAGGGTTGAACCAGAATAAAAAATTATTTTTTAATTCGCGTGATTTTAATTCGGATTAAGAGTCACTGAACAACGAATTTTGTATAGAAAATTTCGAATATCTTGGATTATTTCTTTCTCTTGAATTATTAAAAATATATGTAGATCATATTAAAATGAGGGTTGAACCAGAATTAAAAATTATTTTTTAATTTGGTGTGATTTTAATTCCGATTAAGAATCACTGGAAGGAGAAGTTTGCATTGAAAATTTCAAATATTTGGATTATTGCTTTCTCCTGAATTATTAGAAATATTTCTAGATAATTTTAGTATCAAAGTTAAACCGGAATAAAAATTATTTTTTAATTTGGTGTGATTTTAATTCCGATTAAGAGTCACTGGAAGGAGAATTTTGCATAGAAAATTTCAAATATTTGGATTATTGCTTTCTCCTGAATTATTAGAAATATTTCTAGATAATTTTAGTATCAAAGTTAAACCGGAATAAAAATTATTTTTTAATTTGGTGTGATTTTAATTCCGATTAAGAGTCACTGGAAGGAGAATTTTGCATAGAAAATTTCAAATATTTGGATTATTGCTTTCTCCTGAATTATTAGAAATATGCCAAGATTATATTAATATCAGAGTAGATCGAGAATTTAAAATTTTTCAGCTCGCGTGATTTTAATTCCGATTGAAAGTGAACGGAGAAATTTGCATAGAAGGTTTCGAGCATATCTTGGATTATTACTTTCTCTTCAGTTATTAGAAATATGTCTAGATCATATTAATCTTAGACTTAAACCAGAATTAAAGATTATTTATTAATTCGCGTAATTTTAATTCTGATTAAAAGTGAATGTAAAAATTTATATAGAAAATTTGGAATATCTTCAATTATTGCTTTCTCTTGAATTATTATAAATATATGTAAACTATATTAATATCAGAATTACAAATTTTTTAGCTCGCGTAATTTTAATTCCGATTAAAAGTGATCGGAGAAATTTACCTAAAAGGTTTCGAATATCTTGTATCATTGCTTTGCCTTTTATCATTACGGTGAGATACTTTTAAAATTTTTTAAATCATTCAGAAAAATTAGGTCACGTGATTTTATATTCGAAATAAAACTCCCGGGCTGCAGAAATATATGGAGGTTTTGAATATTTTAAATTATTGCACAACGTCGAATTATTGCGACGAAATAATTCCTAAATTATTTAGAAAACCTAATTCGCATAATTTGAAATAAAACTCTGTAAACGAAGAAATTGACGAAAATTTCGAATATCCTCGATTATTGCAGCATTTCGTACTCGTCTCCATAATTTTCTAAATTATTTCAAAAAATTAGCCCGCGCGTGTTTAATTTGAATTATTTCGGATTATCTCGCTGCGTTGAATATCTCGTAAATTGCTTGGAAAAATGGCGAAAAGTGTTAGAGACGAATCGTAGATCGCTTGTCGCGCCATTTATTATAGCGCTTGAAAAACACATACGAATTTATGTTCGTGCATGAAGCTTGTTTCGCGTGGAATATTTTCTTTCGCCTCTTCCGCGAAGATTATTCTACGTATTAATCTTTCATCCCGGTTACATTTGATATTTTCTGACAAGTTTCTGGCTTCTCCATTTTTCATACAGCGGTTCATAAATCTATTAAATCGTTTACCGCAGATAAGCGAATAAAATTCTTAAACGTTCCCACGAGGAACAGTGTCCCGGGATTTTAAATTAGGAAAGTGCAACTTCACGTTCCGACCATTTCTTATCGAAAGCCTGAATTAAATATCGCCCGACATTTAAGCGAACGATAATAAATATTAGGATGAGTTTTATTCGCTGGCTGGCTCGATCAAAGGATCGTCCACTCGAATAACTTCTTTGCACCGTTTAACGCGAAATGTTTCCAATTTATCGCGGATGCTATTCGACTGTTTTAAACGTGCTCCGTTTCCCACGGAATACAAATCTCGCGCGCCAAAATATCGCGCGTATAACGTTTCCTTAATTCGTGCCAAGTAATTCGCAACGAGACAGTTCTCTGTCGCCGATAGACAGTTCCAATGACTATTTCGTAGGTTTTAGTTAGTTCACAAGCATCGAAAGTCGATACATTCGAGGTCGATTTCGGTATCTAGGTATTAGGGTTGGTTATTGAAATTATTAAGTTCGCTGGAAAATTTTTGCAGGTTGGCTTGGAAAATGTTCTAAAAAATTTTTCCCTTGAGTTGCAGGACTTTTCATATACTTTCTAGAGCGAAGGTATTCGTAACATTCAACAGCTTTTAATGAAAACGTTACTGTATGACGGTTGTAATATTAGCCCTTTGCACCTCGAAAAATTCCTATTTTATCGAGTTGTTTTGGCAATTTTAGTACACCCTTGAAAACGTTTTTAAAAATAAGAATTTTGTTTGAGAGAGAAAAAGAAAAAACGAAGATTCAAATATTTTTCTGGATTATACTTTTATTATGCATTTCTTTCTTTTCCAATATTTTCTTTTCTTGGACTGGGAAGAAATCCAGTAATAATTTGAAAATTGAGAAATAGGGGTCAGGTTTCAATTATATTTCAGAATTTCTATTATCAGAATAATAATATAAATTCTAAATAATATTAAGAACAGGAGACAATTAAAAATTTCTGTGAATTTATTTGTATAATAATCTACTTCCTCTTTAAAATCGAATGACAATTTATACATCATCATTATTTGGAAAACGATTAGAAATTTCTGTGAATTCATTTGTATGACGATCCTCTTTCTCTTTAAACTAGAATTTATACATCATCAACAATATTTGGAAAACAATTAGGAATTTCTGTAAATTTATTTGTATAATGATTTCCTTCCTTTTTAAATTACAATTTATCCATCATCAACAATATTTGGAAAACGATTAAAAATTTCTGTGAAATTATTTGTATGATGATCCCCTTTCTCTTTAAATTACAATCTATACATTATCAACAATATTTGCAAAACGATTAGAAATTTCTGCAAATTTATTTGTCTAATAATTTCCTTTTCCTTTAAATTACAATCTATACATCATCAACAATATTTGGTAAACCATTAGAAATTTCTGTGAAATTATTTGTATGATGATCCCCTTTCTCTTTAAATTACAATCTATACATTATCAACAATATTTGCAAAACGATTAGAAATTTCTGCAAATTTATTTGTCTAATAATTTCCTTTTCCTTTAAATTACAATCTATACATCATCAACAATATTTGGTAAACCATTAGAAATTTCTGTGAAATTATTTGTATCATGATCCCCTTTCTCTTTAAATTAGAATTTATATATTAACAATATTTGCAAAACGATTAGAAATTTCTGCAAATTTATTTGTATAATAATTTCCTTTTTCTTTAAATTACAATTTATACGTCATCAACAATATTTGGAAAACGATTAAAAATTTCTGTGAATTTATTTGTATAATGATTTTCTTCCTCTTTAAATTAGAATTTATACATCAACAATATTTGCAAAACGATTAGAAATTTCTGCAAATTTATTTGTATAATAATTTCCTTCTTCTTCAAATTACAATTTATCCATCATCAACAATATTTGGAAAACGATTAAAAAATTTCTCCAAGCTTACTTCTAGCATGCACGTCTTTCTTCCTCAATTTCTTTTATTAATTACTAACCATTGAATAAAATTAAAACAACAATTATTAAATTTCTCTAATCACTTTTATCCGAAATACTTCCTCCCTTTCCAATTTCCTCAATCTTTAAAAACCAAACCAACCAACAACTACCAACGAATAGGGTGCGAAGGGTGAACCCCTGCCCCCGAACCACCCCCGTAGCACCATTTCAGCGTAACCATTTACCCTTCGAATCGACGAAAATAATTTCCCAAAGTCTACATTGTTCGTTAAGCAACGGACACACCTTATCCTCCATTTCCCTAAAGGCAAGTCTGACTTTGAAACTTTCAACCACCCACCCCTAACTGAGGTGCTGCACCGGCAGAAAATTCATTCTCTCAGCACGCGCGAGTAGCAACGTTTACAAACCTGGAATTCCATTTCATCGGTGCCCCGATGAAGCCGCGAGTGTCGCGTACGCCGAGCGTGTACCGAGGAGGACGCGACGCGAGCTCAGCTTCCGCTCGGAGAAAAGAGAGAAAACGTTCCTACGCGATGAAACGCGGTCGCGAGTGCGGGTGGGACGGGGAGAGGTTGGATTTCTCGCGGCAGGCCGTCGCCATCCGACCGAATTATTGCCCTCGATACCAAATGTTCCTTAAGTTGTTTCGCGAAAATCGTTTCTGTACATAGTAACCGTGAATTGCAAACGCATACAATTCTCCTGAAGCACATTGTGACACAGCGTGATGAGTGTTCGAATGCGAGAGAGAGAGAGAGAGAGAGAGTGAGAGGCAGCGAGAAAGGGAGAGAGAGAGTGAGAGAAAGGATACGGGGGTGTGTGAGCTAGCGAGATTGGGATTATTAAAAAAAAAATTGTGATAACGTGCTCGGAGAACGGAAGTCGGTTCTGTCCCTTTGCGTAGATAAGATTTCGTTGCACCAACCGGCGTTATCGCGCGCGCAGATAGCGCCGCCATGTTGCATTCGATCCCCGGGGCCGCAGAGCCGACACGTTCTCGTCGCGACAGCTAAAGGCCGGATTCATTGCACCACAACTCTATGTAATTGTATAAATATCATCGGTATCAAAAGTGTCAATATCTCGTGTTTCTCGATGGTACTTAAGGTAAATCCGCAGCCCACTCGGGCCGCCGGCTGTTCGTTGATAATACTTCCGTGAGATCCGGGGGTTGAAAACTGAGACACTGGCGAGAGCTGCGATTCTCGTGCCGAGAAACGGCTTCGAAAATCATTCCCGCGTTCACGGGTTATAGATCGATGATGCTTGCTGTTCCACGTGTCCGAATCTCGGATATCGAGATTGTCAAAAATTTCTTGGTCAACAAGTCTTTGACGATTTCGGGATCTGACATCGCGTGGAACGATTCTTCGCGAAAAACTGAATCGAAAAGGTGGTACGGTGTTTTTCAATCGGATGCTTAGATTTGGAGAAAATCGCATTTGAAAATTACGTGGGGGCACCTGTTTATTTTACACCATTTTGTTTTATTTCTTTGAAAATACTTTGTCTTTCATGAAATAGATATTTTTATTTGTATTTAATTGGTCCAGTTGCATAGATTCTTGAAAGTATTTTTAATTGTAACAAGGGTATATCCGTTCATGTAATGGACGACAACGACGAGCACCGCCCACGAATTTTCAAACGCGATTATCTCGGAAACCGAGTCTCCTAGGCGAAAACTTCATTGCACGTTTTCGATCCGTTTTTCTCTGAACTTTCAATCTGTGTAACATTGGTTCGGTTCCCGGCGCTCATTACGAAGAGAAGTTTGATAATGCAATTTTAGATAAGCTTCGCCGTGGACAGTTTCGACTCCTGGTGAAATCGTACTTTCTCGTGGCACGTTCCTTCCTTTTTTGGCCCGACCTGCGACTCGAGCCGAAAATCTTTTTTGTACATAAAGCCCGCGTTTCGCGGCCACGGCCCGAAACAGGAAGAGAGAAAGGGAGAGAGAGAGAGAGAGAGAGAGAGAGAGAGAGAGAGAAATAGAGGCGCTCCGTGTGGTCGCAAGTCCTGGGCCGACCTTGCGTATAAACCGATTGCTCGTTTATATGCGATGTATTTTTGTGAACAGTATTGAAAGTGCTGCTAAGCTGTACAGTCGTCATATGGTGAATGTATTATGATGTACCTATAATGTACATAGATATATTTAATTAAAGTGACTATGAATTTGTGTAGATCTTTCGTTTTCTATTCCAACCCTCCGCCATGCTTTTATTTTCTTTGGGGGTAAAGTTATTATCGTCCTAGGGTTGAATTTTTCCAAATTTCTTATATATTTTATATTTTGCGAGCGACGAACTTTTTAGCACGTAATGCAAGCAATATTTTATTTTTTATTCTATCATATTCGCGGCCTAAAAATATTCAAAGTTCATTCCAATTCTGAATTTATTACGAGAATACCTCGATTAGGAAATTCCAATTTTTCTTTTGAAAATTTCGAATTACAGGATTTTAAAAGAGACACCGATAATACAATTTTCAGCTCTAACTTTTAGCAATGTATTATGATGTACCTATAATGTTTATAGATATATTTAATTAAAGTGACTGTGAATTTGTGTAGATCTTTCGTTTTCTATTCCAACCCTCCGCCATACTTTTGTTTTCTTTAAATTCTTTCAAATTTCTTATATATTTTATATGTTAGTAGCGATTTAGAAATAACGCGAGCAATGTTTTATTCTATTATATCTATTATTCTTTCATTCTTTTGTATACCTGGTCTAAAAATATTTAAAATTCATTCCAGTTCTGAATTTATTACGGGAATACCTCGAATAAGAAATTCCAATTTTCCTTTTGAAAATTTCGAACTACACGATTTTAAAAGAGACACCGATAATAGAATTTTCAGCTCTCCCTTTTAACCATTCGCAGTTACCAACCTAGTCCCCTCGAAACTTGCAAATTCACTAGTATCGCGAGCGTTTAACCATTTAACACCCCTCACCCCAAGTGGAGAACGTATTGAGAAGTAAGAAAAAAGGAAAATTTCGAGTCATTCATTTTTAACTGTGCCATTACCGAACTTTAATCACCATTCGAGAGTTCTTTAAATCAACTACCTCCTAAATGTTTTTCTACCCTGAACTCCGGCAACTGTGGCCGAAGCAAAAATACCCCGAGTAAAGAAGAAAAGCGGAAAGTCCCGGGCGGATAGCGTGTCCTCTTAAGGACCTACCGGTAGGAGGCAGAGAAGGTAGGTGACTGGTTCTGTTGGACGGTGGAAAAGTTGCGATGGAAAACCGTTGAGCGGAAAGTTTGGCGGGAACGAGCTAGGGCAAATGAGGGAAAAACGGATAGATTTGCGAGAACAGATTCGCATCCGAGTTACGCGCTTTCGCCGGGCGTCGTTTCCATTTAAACACGGTCCGGCGCGATTTACTGGCCGAGAGATTATAAATATTTTTCGTCGATTATTCGTTTTGCTTTTCGACCGCGAATATAAGTGGCAATCGAACCCGCGGCGAATTTCGATTCGTACTTTTATTACGCAAATCGGCCGCGATATCCGTCTTGTTTATTTTAAATAATAACCCCCTGCCCCGAGCTGCGCGTTTCGGCCAATTGATTAACTCCGCGGAACGAGCGGCGGAAATTTATTTTAAATATGAAATCAGCCGTTCCGCTAATGAAATTGGATAAGAAATCAGAAAAACGGTCGGCGGGTTCGCGATTGATTTTAATTAACCGTGTCTAGGTTTAACGTTCAACTAGACGTGCCACGATCGGTCGAGCGATTGGCGGACGAAAAACGTGGCCGAAGAAGAATATCGCGGGAAATAGAATGAGATTAATCACAGTCGGACCTCGGAGTGGAAAAACCCTCGAGTTTCAGAGGTTTTTACTTGTTACGATTTTTTAGTAAAATGGGTTTAACGCTAAACCCAGCACGGGCAAATGATCGGTGGGTGAAAAAGTAATAGAATCTTGAAAAAATGGAATAACAGAAGACACCGAGAGATTGATTACAATTGCATACATTGGAAGAAAAATCGCGAAGATCAGTGGATAAGATGATAACGTTGAACGAGGAATTTTGAATGACAGTCTTAAGAACGATCATTTAGGCCATGATAGATTTAATATTAAGTATCGAAAAATTTAATATACACGTCCAATTGTAGTACCCATAGAGGTTAATAACAATAATAATATATATAATATAATGTATAATGTATATAATGTAATATATGTAATATATTACAATAATAAACATATACAATCATGCACGTAATATATATAATATTGATAATAATAATCATAATATAATAATAATATAATAATAATAATAATAATAACAATAATAATAATAACAATAATAATATAGCTTGTAATATATAATGTATATAATATAATATAGCTTACAATGTATAATGTATATAATGTAATATATGTAATATATTACAATAATAAACATATACAATCATGTACGTAATATATATAATATTAATAATAATAATCATAATATAATAATAATAATGAGTAATAATAATAATAATAATATAGCTTATATTGTCTAATGTTTAATTTTATTTGCAACAATGCGAATTTTTGAGATGTAAACTGACTAATGATTAGTTTCTCTGATTTTACCATTTCATAAAATTCGAGCTTGCAGGCTTCAGAATGGTAAAGCTATAGCTATTTTAAATTCATGTTACATAAGTAAAACAATGTACTTATTGTAAATAATTCGAATTATTATAAATTTATCATAAAAATAATTAATATAAAACTAGAATATTTAAATATACGTGGCTAACTTTTTCTGGTTGGCTAATAATTTTCTGATCGATAGATTCTTTTATCCAAAATGACACATAGTCTCTCTGAAGATGCTTTTCTTGGACAATGTTCCTTTCTGAGATCGATGCTACAGATTCGCATGAAAATTTCGAGATAATATGCAGATATCAGTCTCCGGTCGTCGTTTCGTACACTTTCCTGTTTTTTCCTGCTGATTAGAAAAAAATTAGGCTAAAATTAGTCACAGTATAGTCACGTTTAACTGTTATCTTATCGGTAATTTCACGTTGGTTCAAAGATCAGGAATACTTCGGGGACCATACGAATCTTCTCCGACGAACGTCCCGAGTAAATATTCCAACAGATGTTGGCAAACACGTATTAGTGTATTGGCATAGCTCGAATTTTTTTAGTCAACACCAGTGTGACATCATTTTCCAGTGTCGTAGCTAGCTGTACATAGACTTCTTACCATAGAGATACCAAGAAGGGTATTAACTTTGAAATAATAGACAATTCTGATTGAAATAAAACGAATCAAAAGATTGGTCTGTGACAATGAAGAAAATCGTGATTTCGTAAAAATAAATAATAACGAATTCAAATTAATCTCGAAATAACCTCTTACACCACGAAGATAATTAGCCAAAAAAAAAAAAAAAAAAATTAATTTCGATCATTTTTTAAACATAATCAATAAATATGAACGTTAATAAATATTGATTCGTTGCATAAACATAAATGATCGCAAATTTCGGTTAACGATAAAGAATTATTTTCCCCCAGAAAAGTGATAGCTGGTTAAAAAATCAATTTCTTGGATTATTTTGTCAAAATTGCCATAAACCGTAATGCTAACTCCGTCTTCGTGCAGATAACTCGATAAATTAATCGCTTTCCAAAATTCGTCATCGACTTGCCACAGATATAAACATAACAAATATCATAATTCTCGATCAATCAAAAAAGAAGTATTTTCCACGACAAGCCGGTATAAAAAATCAATTTCTCAAATCGCATTTCGAAATTCGTAATTAATTTATATGCTTCGCGAATGAGAATACAAATACGATGCAACAAAACCAATCACTATCCAGTCCCAAAAACGAAGGTCCCAAAAAGTGCCAAAAAGTCTCAAGAGCCTTGACATAAGTACATAAGGGGCAGACGAAGAGAGTATAAAAATGATGCAAAAAAGGCATCCCGAGTCACTCGACTCACACGGTGACTCATTAGCTGGAATAAAACGGCAAAGGCGTAGAATTCGGCTGTTGTTAAATGAAGTGATCGTCGGTCAGTAAATCGCGTTTCACGCAGAAAGATTACTTTCTCGGACTGTTTTTATTTCGTGGATATACGCGGTTTCGAAGACCGGTGGTTGGACAAGTTTGGAACGATAGGGAGCACGAGATATCGCGATGTGGTCGTCGAAAATTTCATCGACGACGATGATGGAGCTATTTGCCTCTGGTTAATCGTCATTGACGATAGCATCGGGTTTATGATACAGGATAACGTGCGAAAGGAGGCTGCAGGAATAAAGAATCGCGTGTAAGATGGACGCCGGTGCAAGATCGGGCAGCTTGACCCAGGTCAGCGAGTGGTCGCGGATTTTGGGTTACAATGACGCAAGCGGCAAGCCTTTATTGGCAAAGTATTATATTAAGCCGGCAGGAGATTACCCACGGTTACGTCATGGCGGTTTATCGCGTCTGTTTTTGCAATTGTTTTCATATAATATTTTATTATCGTATCAATGTTATAAATATGTGGCCACCGATGACCTGCGCTTGGTATCTGAATAAAGGACTGACTGCTCCCGTTGAAATAAAATGGCGCCAATCTGGGGCGCTTGGCGCTAGCTCTCTTTGCGCGAGGAGATACACAATGGATGGAAAAAGTATCGGTATAGTAGTGTGTTTATGTATAACAGTATCGTATTTATAACCGCGTTGCAAGAAAAGCCTGATTTTAACGAAAGTTCGTGGGCAGGTGCAGCATGACGAGATTGTACGATGCAATATTTTTATCGGTGGTAAATCTCATCCAAAGGGGGAATTAAATTAATTCACAGTGTTTCAGCATTTTTTCGTGTCTCGAATATAATTTTTCTTGGAAATATTTTTACAACGGCCTGATACGATATTAGAAATAAAGAAATTTGTTTCTTCAATCTTTTTTCGTACGTCTTATTCCGAAAAAAAGTTTGAGAATATTTGGAGCACAGTAGATTATACATACAGCATTCTTTTCTTCGCGAAATATCGTTTTAAGCAGGTAAAATTGATAATCGAATATTTGGGATTGTTTTCCCTTTTTTATCCTTTTTAAATTTAATTTTGTAACAGTGTAGGTTAGGGCATTAACACTAGAACTACCAAGCTAGTCAAAATGACTGGTCCGAGAATTTTCCTTTTTGCAATCACCGAACACATACACCTGCTTTAAGAATAAAATTGGTATCAACTCGTATTAAGAAAGAGCTGTAATCAATATATTCACTCGTATTCATCGTACCGCTGAAATTACTATAATCTGTGCACGTTATAGTATCGGTAGTTCTACTGTTAATTCATAGTGTTTCAGCATTTTTTCGTATCCCGAGTATAATTTTTCTTCGGAATATTTTTACAACGGTGTGATACGATATTAAAATTAAAGAAATTTCTTTCCTTCTTCTGTTTTCGTACGTTTTATTTCGGAAGAAAGTTTGAGAATATTTAGAGCATAATAGATTATACATACAGCATCTTTTTCTTCACGAAATATCATTTTAAGCAGGTAAAATCGATAATAGAATTTTCAGTATTGTTTTCCCTTTTTTACCTTTTTTAAATTTAATTTTGTAACAATTATAGGTTAGGGCATAACTTTTGAACGAGAGTGTACCAATATTTATCGTGTAACTAAGATGACTGGCATTATATTTCGGTTAAAGATGGTAAAATCGTCACACAGCAGGATTTACAGTTGAAGATATAAAATAGTTGGTTTTATCAACGCCAGAAATTAAGTTATTCTTGGCGTGTGACAATAATGCGCGATAAGGCACAGATGTCGTATAAAAGTTTTGAAATTAATGGCCGATTTTTCGAACATTCGTGGAATCACGATGGGAGATTGGAAGTTTTACGTCGGGCCACATTTTTCGTTGTAATTTGAGGTACGAAAAGTTTGGTTATTTATGGCTTATATTGTTCATTATGCCTCATACGACGGGACGAATCAATCACTGACGAGTCACGCAGCGTACAGTTGAAATTTTTCAGCAAAAATTAGCGAGACACGAGCTACATTGATTAATGGAAAAGGGTCCTATCCTTCATGGTGACAACCATCGTACACGTGCCTCATGTGTGCCATTCAAAACTGGAATGAGCACGAATGTGACGTTGTATCGTTCTATCGTATTGTGATTTGCAAATTCATTTCACATCGATTGCTATTATTGCTTAATAGATTCTTTTCAACGACTATGCTGAAGATTTCTGCGCTGAAGATTCGCGAGGTTTATAAAATTCTATTGCAAAGTAATAAATACGAATTTAAGGACATTAAAATGTAAAATGAATAAATACGCAAAAATATAACTTAATATTTAAATATATTTTTGTAATTTTAAAGTCGCCTACTATAATTTTGTTCTGAATGTTTAATTTTATTTTAATATAAATTCTATAATTTCTTTTTTATTTTTAAATTTGATCGAGTAGTTTCTGTACGAAAGAAAATTCTATCGCAAAGTAATAAATACGAATTTAAAATTGAAATGTAAAATGAATAAATATGCAAAAATATAATTTAATATTTAAATATATTTTTGTAATTTTAAAATCGCCTACTATAATTCTGTTTTGTAGAATATATATTACAGTGAATTCTGAGTGTTGAATTTTATTTTAATATAGATTCTATAATTTATTTTTTATTTTTAAATTTGATTGAGTAGTTTCTGTACGAAAGAAAATTCTATCGCAAAGTAATAAATACGAATTTAAAACTGAAATGTAAAATGAACAAATATGCAAAAATATAATTTAATATTTAAATAAATTTTTGTAAACTTAAAGTCGTTTACTATAATTTTGTTCTATAGAATATATATCATAGTGAATTCTGAGTGTTTAATTTTATTTAAATATAAACTCTATTATTTCTTTTTTATTTTTAAATTTGATTAAATAGTTTCTGTACAGAAGAAAATACTTTGTGAGTTGATAATGCAGAATTTTGAATTCAGAATCATGAAACGACCTCGAACTTGAATACTCATATTCAAAACGTGTGACTCTAGAGGTCTTGAAATGCTGTGGTAAATAAATTAATCCTTGATAACGCTACCTTTAAAGTTGCACAATATCTTATCTCAGTGATAATGATGTGCAAAAATTACATTGTGTCACTCGACAATCACGCTCCTGACAATCGATTAAAGAACATAATACACGTTCCCGTGGTATCTTTTAGTAATTTTTCAAATAAAGGAGGGCCAATATTCTTACTGGTGACAACAAATTACGAGAATCGACCAAAATATGAGTCACATGTACAATTTACAATAAGAAAATAGTTTATACTTTTTGAAAAAGATATAATTTTTAATTCTGTAATTATATCCACGGTTTCCAAAAGATACTCGAAACTGTAGCAATAAGTATAACATACAATGTAGTGCAATATATAAAAATATTATAGGCAAGGAAGTATTCCCTAATTGTTATAAAATATTGAAATATTAAAATAGAAGAATTAAAAATTTGAAACTCGAAAGTTTGATAAAATGAAATATTTTGTGCAAAAAGAAAATTGTTCTCAAGATTATCAAACAATTATAGAAAATTTGGACAGATATTGATTAACAAATTTTATGTGATATTAATAATTTTATTTTTAA
>NW_016909275.1:164803-231105 GCF_001483705.2 Eufriesea mexicana | reverse complement strand
AAAATTATGTGCAATATTATATATAATATAATATATAATATTATAACTTTATGTAATATATGTATAATTTTTAATTATTATTTTTATTATTTCAATTATTATATATATAATTTTCATTCGCGAATTTACATATTTAATTATTCTGAATTTAATCTCAATTCAAAGTCCTTATAATATTTTCCTTATTTTTTCCACAAATTTCCTGGACAATCGAACAAACTAGTCAGATATTATCAATTAATTCCAAGTCAAAGTGGAGTAAAAATTTCATCCCATAACTCAAGTTCATGAAAGTAAATCTTCATCATCTTCCGAAGTAAGTAATTACTTACACAGAACTTTGCACATTTAATTTCCGTACACCTTAACAAGACCCATAAATTTCCTTGGTGATTCCACAAATTATCGCGTATTACCAGTTAATCCGAAAACGTAGTCGAATAAAAATCTGCTCGTTAAGTCGTTAAATCGCCGCCATCTTCCGAAGTATAACCCTTACAGGGGCGGAAACTTAGCCGAAGTTCGGCAAACACCGTCACTATTAACCCTCCATATGCTCGATCCCATGATCGCGAAAGACGAAAAGCCTGAAAACGATCGAAATTCAGCCGGCGACATTACGCTTTCAGCGCGGTACACTCGGCGAGGCCGAGCGAAAAGTGTAGTCTATTTTGAAATGCAAAGGTTTTTTTTAAAACGCGGCAAGTAAATGGGGTAGTTTGCACTCGAAATATGTTGCGAGCATTCGGTCACGAGTGAACACATGGCCATACCTAGCAGGCTGGAATCATGTAAAGGATCAAAGCGACGAATTGCATCGGGAATGAGAGCGATTTTCTTTGTACCGGAACACTTAAGTCAGCCGCCATTGAAAATCGTTCTCCTGACTTTCGATGATCGTTATCGACACTTTCCTCGCGTTATCGTTCCTCCACCCGTGTTTGTCGAGCGACTTCGAGTCAATTTTGGGACGAGATTCGATTTCATCTTGCCAAGTTAACTTGCTGAGAAAAGAGTGGTCTTTACGTGTTTCATAATTTCGAGGTAATGGGTGTCTTTTTTCTATTAAAAAATTAATGCATATCGGGACATACGTAAGGAGGTGCTTTTCTTTTCTATCTCGGACTAAATTGTTTTTCTAAAAACTTCGAATTTTTATTTTTCTTGTCGTTGAAATTGGAATTTCATTGGCTCTGATTTTATTTTATTTCTTGAATTCTTTGGTTAGTATGTTTTAAATAAAATTCCTAAGAAGTAAAAATTCCTAAGAAAATGTCTTCTCTATCCTGACCTAAAGGATTGTTTTCTTAAAATTTTTGAATTTTTGTTCTCTTCTTGAAATTAGAATTTTCTTGGGTCTAATTTTATGTTAATTCTGAATTTTTCGTTTGGTATATTTTAAATAAAATTCCTTGGAAGTGAAAATTTTTATGAAAATGACCTCTCAATCTTGGAGTAAAGGATTATTTCTCTAAAAATTTTGAATTCTTATTCTCTTGTTAAAATTGGAATTTTATTTTATTTTTTGAATTAATCGTTTGGCATATTTTAAATAAAATTCCTAGGAAGTAAAAATTCCTAAGGAAATGTCTTCTTTATTTCTAAAGGATTGTTTTCCTAAAAATTTTGAATTCTTATTCTCTTGTTGAAATCAGAATTTTATTTTATTTCTTAAATTCTTTGTTTAGTATATTCTTAATAAAATTTTAAAGAAAATTTCGTATTTTCACATGCATGTGTAAATTCTTTGCATTAAATTTATGCAAGAATGCGTAAGAATAACAACTCTATATCGTATTAGGAAATCTTGTTTTCCTTACAGCATAAAGATCATAAGAAAAAATTAAGTAATGGTAAAATGAGGCATATTTGAGTTGGTCATTTGTTTCTCATTAACCTAATACTGTTATCGATATGTTAGAATGTCCGCAATTAGTGAAAAGTATGATTAACACGTTCTATGGTGCATGTATCATTCGTGACTTATGACAATTACCAGAGGCAAAATTTTCGTTTGGTAAATAAGGATATTCGACTCGTAGCTCGAATAAAATAAATGTGCGAGTTTCATTCGGTTTTAAAATCATGATAAAAATTATATTTCCTCTTTTTACTTTTCTAATGAAAAATATAAAAAATTGTGACAAATAGAATTTATATAATTTATCAGAATTGCAATAGTTCAAAATATCGAGAATGAATGAGTATTGAAATATAATGAAAAAGAAAACAAAGCGAAATTAACAAAAACAGCCGAATATTCAATTATTATGACAGAAGAATGAGTATTTAATTGGGTTAATAATTATGAGAAATATTAATTTTTCATAATTTTCTTTTAAATTCCTGATATGCAATCTCCTCGCGAAAAACAAACAGCCAGAAACGAGGTAATCATATTTTCTCGGTGTAGTGTTATTTGTAATGCGGTTTCCAACGATATCGTTGGCAAAATATGCTGCACTTATCTCGTAATGTACGCAGAACACAAGTAAAAGAGGATTATTTACACATATTTATGCCATGGTACGATAAGCACGGATTTTGACATGCATTTGTGATTCGTTAAAAACTGGAAATTATTCCAGATATAACGAAGATTATTTAAATCTTCGCTTTTAGACGAATAAACTTAGATGAACTTCTGTCTGCTGTAATCTCTAGATACAGGTATCACGCTATTGAAAAATTAAAGGTGATAAAAATTTATAAACAAAAAGTATTCAATATATATTAATCTGCGTTACTGTAATAAACATTTCGAGAAAAAAGAAAAAAAGAAATATTTCCATCGCATTCGAGGAATTTAAAAACATTAGAAAGGAAAAAGAAAATATTTTCAAAGAAATACATTTCTTTCTTAAAATCGATTGATTTATCGATCCAAAATTTCTCTTAAAAAGAATACTTCACCCCTTTCAGAAATCTTCTATAGACGAAATAATACCATGTGACTCATTTCTAAGAAAATAGTTTTAAAATTGGTGGAAATAAACGTATCAAGGCGTGTCGGGAATTTTACTATCGGTATCAAAGGATACTTAATAAAATACGCGAATGGTGCTCGTTTATCCTGGAATTTCGTTTGGAATTATTATTAGACATTTCATAGATTCCTTCGCGATTCCCTGTTCGTCTATAAATTTTTCGCAGAAACGCCGTGAACGTGAAATAATTTGAATGATTCGCGCAACAGGACTTCCGTTAAAGAGGGTGTCTAGTTGCACTTTCCGTCGACAGATGGCGCTGAACGGGGCTAATTCATACATGTAAGCTACGTATGTACACGTGATAGTTCCACGATACGTCGTTACGATAGGCTTCGAGTCACGGCCGTTCGAAGTGCACGTGAGCCTGAAGTGAACGGGATCTTGTTTCATTCAGAAACTACGAAGCCGCGGTTCTGTTAGCCGGGACTCGAATCTGCACGTATATCGTCAGCCAGTGCCACACGGGACACGTGTTCGTCTTTGACGGATCGAAATGACGCTGCAGGCTATTAAATGGAATAACGGCAAGCTGGAGATACTCGATCAGATACTGTTGCCGGCGCTCGCCCGGTACATCCCTGTCAAAGGCGTGGAGGATGGCTGGAAGGTCATCAATAACATGCAGGTACGATTATCTGTGGACGTATAAAGCGAAACTTCATTTCTCTCACAGTCGAGTTCGTTCGTGTTAAACGTGGCTTGTATACGAGTCTCACTGCAAGAGGTATCCCGGTCCGATGATCCGATTGACGAACAATAAGGAGCATAATGTCAGTTAAATTGCAGTAAAGGAAACTGTGACAATTTGGAACGATTCGTGCAAACAAAATTTTAATTGGAAGAATCAGTTGATTTAAATTGCTTATAGTGCATGTGACAATTGATCATTGTTTTAGCGAAGAGAATTGAAAATGGTTTTGCATGTTGTTGTAGTTAATTTTCTGTGATATTCATAGGTTCGAGGAGCACCGGCTATAGCTATCGTTGGGTGTCTGAGTTTGGCTACGGAGATTGGGAATGAAGAATATATGGACAAGAAGAGTCTTCGACGGGATGTCGAGGGCAAATTGAATTACTTGGTCTCTGCTCGACCAACTGCTGTTAATATGAAAATAGCAGCAGATGAATTAATTTACTTAGTCAATAAACTTAGTAAAGATGAGACTGTTAATGTGACAGAAATGAAAGGAAGGTATAAGGATTGATTTCACTTGAATAGATTAGTTTATTTCCTATGTCGTTACTATTAATGATAATTCTTGTAGATTTATCGAAACCATAGAAGCCATGTTGGAAAAGGATATTGCAGATAACAAAGCCATTGGAGACTTTGGAGCTGAGGAAATTCTGAAGAACATGTCTGGAGACAATTTTGTTAGGATTTTGACACATTGTAATACTGGCAGCCTTGCAACTGCAGGTTACGGCACAGCTTTAGGCGTAATTAGATCCCTTCATAAGAAAAATAGTCTTGGTAATGTTTACATGTCCCTAGTTTTCACGCATGAGACAGAATTCGATAAAGTTATATAGTACTAATTACTTTTACAGAACACGTATATTGTTCAGAAACAAGGCCATATAATCAAGGAGCACGACTGACTGCATACGAATTAGTTTATGAAAAAATTCCTGCTACCCTTATTTGCGATGATATGGTGGCAGCACTGATGAAATCAAGAAATATCTCTGCGGTTGTTGTTGGTGCAGATAGGGTTGCTATGAATGGTGATACAGCTAATAAAATTGGAACTTATCAAGTAATACATACGACACTCATTTTAATTGCTATCCTTGCAACGTTTATCGTTACTTTAATTATTTTTCATATTTTACAGATTGCCATAGTCGCTAAATATCACAATGTTCCTTTCTACGTGGCGGCCCCACGAACCTCTATAGACTTTAATATTCCTCGTGGTGATCATATTGTTATCGAAGAAAGGCCAGAAAGGGAAATGACGCATATAAATGACCAACGGATCGCGGCACCTGGAATACAATGCTGGAATCCTGCTTTTGACGTAACTCCGAGTAGTCTCATTACCGGATTTATTACGGAATTTGGAGTATTCAGACCCGAAGACTTGATAGAAATATGTACCTATTGATTACATACGAAAAAGCTTCTGGATGTATTAATATGAACGAATTAATCGGTGATTTCGATGTTAACGAAAAATTGTTGCCACGTCTTGTTTATTTAAAAACTTGGTGTTACAATAAAATTGTTAGCAGGTTACGCTTATTTAAACACGTTAAGCCTGATGGACGCAGCAAAATGTACCGTGAATATACATGTTTGCGTTTAAAAATGCCTTATTAACTTTGCTGTGATTTTTACAAATGTATTTATAGTGATGAATATCTCGAACAAATAGTTGTATTGATATTTAACAAAAGAAAAATAATATTGATCATACGAATCATAAATATTAAATACAAAAAAACATTTCTAATTGTTTCTAGGATTTTAGTTTTCCCGAGTGTCACCAGATGGCGCGAACAGCTAAAATTTGACAATACGGTGCACGGACCGGCAGTCTTCGATTTTCACAGCGCATAAACAACTTAATTTTATCGTAAAATGAGTTTTATATACCGATTACGAAACGATTTTACATACGGAATACGAGAACCAAGATATATTTAATTATATATTATAAAATATAAAGTTACCTTCGAATAAAACAAAATTTCGTAGAATCTCAACTTGAATTGCGTCGCATTTAGAATTATATCTCTTCGTTCGTAATTTATTAATTTTTCAAAAATTCACACATTTCCCGAAAAAAGTGACTATTTCTTGCAAATATTCGAAGGAACATAAGTAAACACTAACAAAGTGAGTGAAATAATTACTTTATGCCATCGAGGGAAGCCATGGTGTATCGTAGCAATCGATTCCTGCTATAATCGATAGGTATCGCGGATGTCAGTTGTGTGGCTTCTTGGCGCGTTTTCTTGTAGACGTGCTCGAACTTGACTAGACGCGAAACGCGATTTTAAACGGAAACACCGGACGAAGCCGAACCGAAGCGAATAGTGGTTTCAATCGAACGTGATTTACGACGAATATTTATCACGGGAGTGAACGACGAATTCGACACGACCACGACGCGTGCAGTTCCTTCAGGAAAACTTGGGGATCTATTTTCGCCGTTGAAAGGCGCGCGGGAACGCGTTCGCGGCGGGTTTCTCGAACCGCGGTGCTTTAGTACGGCCAGTCTCTCCGCTTCGTGCAGAACTTCGTCGATCCCGGAATAGTTTCGTCGGTTGCTCGTTGAAGTTTTTCGCGCGGCCGTTGCACGGGCCAATTTGCAGTCGTTTCGAGCGTGTTCGTTCACGAATCCCACGTCGCTTGGCGTACATAACCCTCCCCCGCGACACCAGCGTGTGAGTCGAGCGACGATCGAAGTATCGATAACAGGTTTCAAATTTCTCTCGAACGGTTCGTTCGTTGACACGATCGTTCAACCTGGAAGCTGATACGGAGAACGCGGGGATGGATGCCACGGACGTCCTCAGTCCTGACGCCCCGTCGGCGAACGATGAGGATGTTTTGAACAACGACAACGATAATGGCAACAACAACGAGGACGAGCAGGCGCCCACCGTCGAGGAGAGTTACGAGGTCACCACTACGAAGCGAAAGACCGTTCGGACCAGCTACAAGATCCAAGAAGTAAGTGACGACATGTATAAGTGACACGTGCGATTACGGCAACTAAAGTTCGTCACTGGCGCCCCTATGTGGACGTTTATTACAAACGTTCCGTCGTGCTCTCTCTCGGTTGCCTTAACTCTCGGATTATCGTTACTCGCTCTAGCTTCCGCGACTTTCGCCATTGTCGCAACGAAATAGATGGCGGTGTATCGATAAACATATAATCTACAGGATAACCTGTGGAACGCGTCGATGATGCGCTGAGACTTAAGGCGGTTTTTTTGAGAGTACGTTTCGTATACGCTAAAAATAAACGCAGAGACTTCTGTTCGACGATGTCTGCTCGAGAATTTCGGTTCATTCTGAGATTCGTCAAGGATAAACGGACTTATTTCGATCCGCGGATTTTGGTGCGATTTACCAACTTTATTTGGCGCGTAACTTTATTCGGTTGCGTTCAGGGGCGGGCATTGTGCCCACGGCACCACCGACAATGAATAAACCGTACGCGAAAGCAGGATTCCAAAGCTTTCTTTGGCACCTGCCAACTCAACTTTTCTTAACAGGTATTCTCCAAGAAAATTTCAACTGATTTTCATGCTACGGTGCCCGTTAAAATTGTCTCTTCTCAAGTATTTTATTTTCAGGGATATTAATGGTACTTGTTGATTATTTAGGGATTAAGGTTAGCCAAGTCACGTGCAATTAACTTTACTGTTTACTAGTTACATAATGAATAAAGATAGAAGATATTGTCGAACGTGGGCGGATCAGAGGCGCCATAAATTGAGTAGTTATGAAATGCATAGGTTAGGTTATGACGAATTAAACGGTTTCCTAATTTTAGTGGACAATTAATAATGCAATTTTTTCTTTTTCTTGCGTAATTGTCTTTCACTGATACTTTGCTATTTATATTCCTCGAAAAATAAAAGATAGGGTGATAAATACGAGTAGAGCTATAAAAACAGCAAAATAAATGGAGCTGTCGTTCTAAACCGATAATTCGCAAATCTAGCACATTAATTGCACAAACGATCGCCATAAAGTTGATTAGTATAGATTAAACAAAATTAGCCATTTCTTTTATTCGACGTTTCTGCGATATGATCTAAACGCTATTTTAATGTCATATAAATTTTCCCTTAATAAATTTTCCACGAGTTTGGTCATGCAAGTATTCAACGAGCTTTTTAGCAAATATTCGATATTTTTAAATATTTTTACATATTTCGAATCGTCGTGGCATTGAAGTGTCTTTCCGTTATTCGACATTATAATGCACAATTTGTAAAGAAAGATACGCGCATAGTGGACATGAAATTTCCATTTGTAAAAATGGTTCCTGCAATTGTATCGTTTTTATTATACTTGTTAACGCGTTTGGCTAAAAGGCAGCGATATTCGAGAATTTAACGCGACAGTAATACTGTTAGAGATTCTATAAATTTCGGTCGTTATTCGACAACATTTGGAACGATTCGGGATTTCATTGCACGTGATGATAGGATTCAAACCTAACTCCGTTTACCAGGGGCTAACACATAAAATCGGCGGACCGGGGAAAGTATAAACTTAAATTCCAAACCGAACGTAAACTGCACCCAATTTACATACGATCCATTTTTGATTTCTACTTGAAATTTAATCTAGATATATTAGTTAACATAGTATTAATTGCAATTCGTCAATTAGATCAAATTCAAAGGCCATATTTTATTTAGTCCAATCGAGATTTAAAGTAGAGTTGGAGAAAATTAGAAATTAATTTTTATAAATATTATTATCGAATTTGAGAAGAATTTGATGGGATTTGAAAGTGTATTTCATTATTTTCTTTATTTTTTACTGTTATTTTCTTTTTTAAATTTAATTGTACTTTAATTTAAAAATTCCACGTTTATTTCCTCGACCAGTATTAATTGGAATTCGTCAATTAGATCAAATTCAAAGGCCATATTTTATTTAGTCCAATCGAAATTTAGAGTAGGGTTGGAGAAAATTAGAAATTAATTTTTATAAATATTATTATCGAATTTGAGAAGAATTTGATGGGATTTAAGAGTGTATTTTAATTATATATAAATAAATTATACCTAAATTAAATACCTAAAATACTCCAAAATTAATTATACCACTACATTACCTACGACCATAAAATTCCTAATTTTTTCTATTCCCTCCTATTTTATTTCTTCTCGCTTTCAAATTCCTTTTCATTCATTCTCAAAGACATTTCTCCAATGTCACCGCTCATAAAATAAATCAAAATTTCCCTCGTTTCGTTCTATCCAACTATTTCGACTATCATCCACCAGCAATCACCCCAAATTTTCATCAACTTTTCCACCCAAGAAATTAATTACTCCGCAATCATCGACAACCCTGCAGCTACTCCCAACTTTCGAACCCAGCTTATGCAAATCGAACGACCGACATCGATGATGGAAAAAGAAACCTCGTTGTCATACGTTCACCGAGATAAGATGCACAGTAGTAAGACACGAGGTTTTTCGCGAAAGCGTCGCTGGCCGAGGAAAATCTTGAGCGGAAAAGCGAAAATAGAAACGAACGTCTCGCGGATAAAGCGTTGCGCGCGATTCATGAAACTTCGCGGAGCGTCTTTCTTTTCCGGTTGCAGCGCTGGAGGGGCGACTTCCGGCAAGTTGGCCGATCCGTCCGGGCATCTAGAGGACAAAGGGGAAGTTCGGGCACGAAATTAAATCGGCGCGACGAAGCGACAGGCCGCGACGCGGAATAAGAAAGATTAGTCGGGCGGCGTTTAATGCAAAATGAGCGGACAACGGGCGCGATTTACTCAGATTCTACGTCATTGTCGGTACGACGCGACGGTTTTAGATCTGGCAACGGACTCGCCTCGAACGACGAAGAAGGGGCGCGACGTAAATCCGGCCGATGAATGCCCGGCGAACGTTTCTTCGCGATTGGGACTTCCGATTCACGATAATCGTCTTCTGTTTCATGCCGATTCCGCCATGCTTTCCCCCTATTCCCGGGGATGCCCCCTTTCGTCGCTGTAGCAGCGAACATTTGTTTATCCGTCACTTGTTTATTGTATTGGGTCTCCTTTTGAATTCTTTTCATTTTTCCTTTTTTTTTTTTTAATTATAAATTGTTTCGTGTTAACTGTTGATTATTGAGGGCCTTACACTTTTCATAGTGGATGTTTGTTGTTTCTCTTTTAATTTATGGGTGCTTGTTGTTACGTGGATGTTGCTCGTTTTATGTAGTTTTTATTAGTGTTCGAGATTGTAAATGGAGCTAATTCTTTGTGCACCCTTGGTTCGGGTGGTGAGGATGTGTGAGGAAGGTTGTGGGATATTGATCGACAAGGTAGTATTATGGGATTTCTTTCACATTCGCGGTTGGAACGTGTACAAAGGAAATGAAGTGTGTAGATATTGGTATGAAAGCATTGAATTTATTTAGTTATTTAGTTATTTAGATAGCTAATACGTTGTTTAAATAGAACGTATGAAATGGTAAATAATAAGTAAAAATGGAAGAAAAATGAAAATTGGTTAACCTAATTGTAGTTAAAATTTGATTTACAAAATGCAGATTATGGAATTCTCTCGTGTTATTTGTTTAAATAAATATAATGTGTATATACATTATCGAATAAGTCTAACGTGTATAGTAAATGTTTCGTGGAATATCTCCATCTTTCGTTGCTGTAGTCAAATTTGTTTATTCGTGAATGTACTGAGACTATTTTTACATGGTGAAAGTATATAAAGAATGTTCATGTGAATATAGAGCTGCAATAAAATATGACACTTCTTTTACGTGGTTAAAGCCTATGGTGTATAAGAAAATTGCGCAAAGAACTCTTTAAATAGAAAGAATTTAAAAGTGAATTATCAAACAAATTATCGTTATTAGTTATCCTTCATTATCCAAATAAAGTAATTAATAAATTTAAAACAGATGATAAAGTAAAATAAAATAAATAACATTTTGATAATAATAATTTTCAAACTCGGGAATAAATCTTGTTAAAAGACTCATATGATTTTAAAATTGCATGAAAGGAGTCTCAGGTATATTCTTAAATTATTTATTCCAATTAATAATAATTAATTTTAAAATATCGTAAGAGCTATTTAAATGTACCATATACATATAATAATCTAAGTGGTTTAATAAAGATAAATAGGCTTATAAATACACGTTTCTATTTAAAACTAAATTAGCTATATACATTTTTAATATAATTAAAAAAATAAAATTCGCAAAATTATCGTTAATCTTAATATTAAAACGCTAGTTACATACGAAACTACATTTCGGAAAGAAATTCTCTTACCTCTCTCTCTCTCCGAATAATTTATTTCACAGAGGCAAATAAACGGGCATAAACCGAAACATGTTCTTTCTCGGTATTCCCAACAGCCAAAACAATTATTAGAAAACTTACATCCTCCGTTACACTTTACTAAATCTTCAGCTTCCACCATTTTCTCGCGCGCCGTCTTTCCCTTCCCGGAAAGGAACTAAATTTCGCCTCTGTTTGAAGATCCACTTTCCAAACAAGAATATAAAGAGCCCTTCGCTCTGGCAGTAAATTTTCTTTCAAAATTCAAAATTCTCTCTCCGCACCCGAAACGTATATTTATCTACTTAAACCTTGGGGAATATCTCGCGGAAAATTCACGTGATATCGGTCGATTAAGTCGGCCATTTTGAACATATGCTCGCAGCGACGGTATCGAGGAAATATCCGAGAAGACAAAGAGACGACATTCGGACAATATAGTCTTCGATACTGCTCGAGTTCAGCTTTGGAGATCTTCCTGTCGATCTCCAGAAAAATAATGATCGATTGAACGGTGAGGGATTCGCGAGCCTCGCCGCGTAAATATTTATTTAATTAAAATCCGTGGTCGCGGTCCGGACCGGAATCGCTGGGCGGATTTCAATAATAACTCGCGTCGGATCGGTTAGGCTTGGCAAGAGGATAATTTCAGCCGGCTGTCTCTGTCGGCCGGACCGGACGTTCCATATAGACGTGTCGAAGATAGACATAGTTTTGGCCGTCTTGAAGCATTAATTCCCGAAACACACGTGCGCGTCGGATGGCGCGCGCGGCGGACCCCGAGGAGCCGCAGATAATCCAGCTAAATCATCCTCGTCGTTATTATCATTGTCGTGTCGCTAGGGCAGACGTTGAATTATCACTGGCATAAATTTTCCGGTGCACGGGGGATCCGTCCGCTTTCTGTGAACTGCTGAAATCGGAGAACGAACGAAACAGAACGCTGAAATCGGAGAGCGAATTAGCATTAGCCCCGTTCCGATTGCTGATCATCGGGGTGGCGTGTTTCCGGGGGTGGTGGCTGAGGTTTTAGCTTCGTTCACGCAGCGTGGTGTTGTTTGCGAAAAATTCTTCGCGGTTCGGGTTAGGTTTGGGTTTAATTTTGGACCAGGGCTATTCGCAGTTGTTTGCGTTATGGCAGGCGAATGGGATGCTTGGTGTTGATCAAATTTTGGAATACTTTGCTGGAGTGGGAGACTCCATTTTGCCGTTTTTGGATAGCGAAGTATAGTAAATAATTTAACAATGCGATATTGTTGATATTGGAAATTTATGAAATATACAGGGTGTCTTGTTTGATTAGATATTGGATGTGATATTTCGAGGGAGATTAACCCTTTGCTCTCGAGGATTTTTCGACTAGAGAAGAGCAGAAAATCAAAGATTCTCTACTAAAAAACTGACGATACTTTTTGAGCAGTAAATAAAGAATTGTATAATAATGGAATTGTAGAATTATTTGATTTCGATACCTCCCACACTCTGTTACGTTACATTAAATTTAACATATTAATTAATATCGATCTTGCAAATTTTATGAAATCGTGACTGAAGCTCACCTCTCGAGTGCAAAGGGTTAAAATTCAATGCAGAGAGAAAAGAATCATTTGTCTAATAATAAAACGATATTAATTATTTCAAACACTGTTTGACATTATCCCGATTAAAATTAATATAGTATAAATAAAACGTTACTGGTATTATTCTTCATTTTCTCCACGTGTTAACGTTTTTAATGGTAAATCGCTCGATACTAGTGGCTGAAGATTCAGCGCGAGTTATTTTTCGAAAAGTGTCATAAATCGTGACAGAGGAGAGGTGACGAGAGCCGGCGTTCAATAATATATAATTCGAAGCGAAATGCTGTTACATTACATTAAATTTGATATATCAATTAGCATCGATCTTCCAAATTTTATGAAATGGTGACTGAAGCTCACCTCTTGAATGCAAAGGGTTGAAAAGTATTTCGACGTAGAAGGAAATATCGGGTGATGTAAATAATTTTCCCGTGTCTGTAGTTATTAATACGATATAGTTGTGTTTGTTGAGATGAGCATGATTCTCTATCGTGTCGTACTATTTCGTGCAGTAGAGTGACATGAATTGCAGATCCACGGAAGTCAGATAAACATTATGCATACGTATGTATATCAAATAACTTTCGTGTTAATGGAACACCTTGTAGATCGCAATCGCTCGTTACAATGCATTCGCGTGTTTTCATTTGAATTATAGAATTGCGTTGGTCTTTAATAATTCCTTCCATTTGACCATTGTATAATATATTAAATAATTTTTCAAAGGATCTTGCATTAATACTTGTATTAACAGCATCTACTTCACTATTTCCCACTTTAGAAGTTTTATCACTGTTTCATTCCTCCCACTCGCTTGACTAATCAACCATAGGATGTTAATTTATGCAAATGAGTGAGGAAATAAAATCTCCGAGAATTATCGCTTCCAGGCTTTGTATGATACATTTGTTTGTGCGTATCTTGTCAGGCCACACGATATTATTCGTATAAAATTGTTTAATAATTCCGTATCTAACTCTATAATAATCACTATAATTATTTCCACGAAATTACTATAATAATTCTTACAATATATTAATACAATAACAATTATCCTTGTTTCCTATATTATATTTAATATTTTATAATTTATTCTTATTGATATAAAATATAAGTAACGTTATTTTCAATACCGATGACGAAAATGCAGGGAACAGTTATGGAATCGAAAAACACGGAGGAAAATTTCAAGACAAAACTATCGCGTCCAACCTTTCCGTTTCGCATAATTCTCCCAGTAGCTCAAATAAACGGCTGTAGGAGAAGCTATGGCAACAAGCAGTGGCTATTTTTTTCATCCGCTCTTACTACCATGCTCAAAAACAGAATCTCGCGAGCGTCGAATCGTTAATTTCCACAATCGAATGATTTAGACGTGGATTGAATCGCGGAAACAATTACAAGGAACAAACGTGAGACGTGCTGGCCGGGGGTGGGCGTCGCAATTTGCGACTTCAATCAGCGTCTGCGAGTAAATGAGGGCAGATAATCGTCCTTTTGTCGCGCAGATGAAACTGCTTAAGCCGAGTAAACAGGGAAGCATCGTCTGAATCGACGATTACTCGGCGAAAGAGCAACCTGCCAGGCAGGAGGAAATCATTTTCTTTTCGCACTGATCGATTATCGCAGTTCGGCGAAAGAGCAACCTGCCAGGCAGGAGGAAATCATTTTCTTTTCGCACTGATCGATTATCGACGCGAAGGTGTCGGCTCGATCCGAGGATGGATGCTGCGATAAATCGCTCGCTGGGTTCTTCGGACCGGGAACGGGATCGAGAGATCGAACGCTCGCGCTGATGTGCTTTGAAAATAGCACCAAGGCCGGGACGAGGCTTCGATCAGCTTTCGTTTCGTGGATTTGGAACATCTGTTAAAAAATATACTTCACCCAGCTCGGTTGCTCCTTAAGTCCCATTTCTAGCCGATTTCCAGCCGAATTTCAGAGCACCTGCATACCTGTGTCGCGCTGGTTTTGCAATGCTTCGTTTGGTGGACATTGAGAGCTTTTAAATATCTTTTTAATGCTTTTTGATTGATGTCATGGTTAGTTATTATATTCAAAAATATTTCTTTCCCTCGCGGAAAATTAATTTCAATGTGAAGTAATGTTTTTAATATTTATAATATAATCATAATACACATCGCTTCTTCATCGTAGATTACTTCAAAATAGCCTCAGTTGCAACGGGTTAAATTGTTATTCGCTTGCATTTCAGTGCAGAATATTTTCAATTCACGAGTCGCGAGAATTTTCGAGTTCTTATTAATTTTTAATTTAATTTTAATACTTTAATTTTCCTGTAGAAAATTAAATAGGGGAACGAAAATTATTATTTTCTATCATTTGTAGACTGATTAAATTAAGTAAAACAAATTTTTGAGAATTAATTATCTACGCCAAAAGAAACGTATATATACAGGGTGCATATATATTAGGGGTATATTAGGGTGCAACTAAATTGCAACTAAATTTGCTACCTAGAGTTTGAAACATTTTTTAATATTATTAATAATAATATCCTAGGTGATAAAGTTAATTTCATCACTCGGTATATACAGAGTGTTTAGAAAGTTGGGTACAAGACTTGAAGTAAGTACTTACATTAGCCATTGATATGAATAAAAAATGTCTAATTAACATAGGTCCTACAATTAATTCTTTCGACGTAACATCAATTTTTATAATTTAATTTTATTATTTATAATATTATTTTACACATACGTATATATATATTATTTTTTTCGTGCGTTGCAAGATTTTAGTAATCAGTTTATGTATGTGTACATACACGAGATAAATCAATTTGAAAAACTCTGTTTCATTTATTACGATTGCCTTACGATTGAAAAGTGGTGAAAGGGTCGAAAGCAAAATTTTGATTAGAAAGCGCCTTAATCAGATTTCGAATGTGCAACAACAAACGCAATCAAACTTGAAACAAACTGGCCAGAACGCGATATCATTTCCAAACTCATTGAATCTCGAATCTCCGAATAGACAGTCTCGATACGACCGTCCTTCCTTTCCCATTTATCCCGGTTTTAGAGACACCTAGCCCCGGAAAGTGATTTCCTTGATAGCGACAAATCCTGTGGCCAGCGAAGAGCAGATTGCCCGTGGAAATTTATACGAGCACGTGCTCTCCGGGACAAAATACTCGGCAATTTGGTTGATGCGCGTTATCCCCGCGTTTAGATGCAAATGCGTTGCCGGGTCGGTTATTAATCTCGTCTTAAGGTAAAACACCCCGGATTTATGAGGTGACGCTGACCCATGGAGATGTTCTCAACGGACAACGGGGGGATGATATTATTTTTCCCCGTTTCTTCTCTCCCCTTTCTCGTGTCTCGCGTCTTTCGAACCCTCCGGCTGGCCGATTTTCGAGCTGGGAAATACACGCGCGACGCGTCCCGTTCGTCGAATTTTCGCGAATTTTCGCGAATTTTCACTGCGAAACGAGGCGACGCGCAAACGAGAACGCGGAAATTTAGATTACTGGCGGCGTTAGAGCTCTCGTCGAAGTGTAATCACACGAAACTGCGTTGTATATTCACGGTGTGTGCTTTACAACGCGTAAATCTGCGGATTTTGTAGTCAACGAGGGTGGAACGGCGCTGTTCCCCGTTTCGTTAGGTGTTTCGAACGTATTTATCGTTTTGCACGCTGCAAACTTGCGGACTTCTTCTGTTATACATGGTGCACATTAAAAGGTACTGTTTTCCAAAGCCGTTTCGTCTATTATCTTCTGTAAAATTCGCTTTTTTAATTCTTCGAAATGAGAATACACCTGTGGAATATTAACTTAGTTGAAACTGTAGGTAGATTTTAAGAAACAAGAAATACCTTTTCTCTTGTTTAAATTCGAAGATTGCTTGAAAGGAATCGAAATATAAGAATTTCGATATTTTTTAAAATTTAATCTTATAGTTTTTAAATAAAGTCTTCGAAAATGGATTTTGTTCCTTTCATAAGTTACAAGTTTCTATATAAAAAGAAATTAAATGGTTAAGAAAAATAGCTTCCAATATTGTTTCCATTATTTGTAATATTTTATTATATTTTTGGGAGTTTATTTCATCTCCAAATGCATTTCCAATGGAAATTTTTTAAAAGCAACTTGTTAATTTTCGTTTTTAAAAATTTCGACATTTTTCAAAATTTAGTCTTATAGTTTTTAAATAAAGTCTTCGGAAGATGGCCTTTTTTCCTTTCATAAATTCTAAGTTTCTATATAAAAAGAAATTAAATGGTTAAGAAAAATAGATTCCAATATTGTTTCCATTATTTGTAATATTTTACTATATTTTTGGGAGTTTATAATCTTAAATTTTAATTTCATCTACAAATGCATTTCCAAAACAACTTGTTAAATTTTCTTTTATACAATTTTTATATTTCATTCCTTTTAAAATAGAAATTTTAATTAATGTTGGTAACATGCATGATATAGTAGTGAAAGGTTTTAATGAGGATGTCGATTTTTGCGATTATCGATGAAGAATCGTAGTTCGTCATTTTGTGAAAAACCTCCGTTAAAATTGCAGTACATAAATTATCACGAAAGTTCGCAATTACTTGGTTACGGTTGATGAAACAATTAATTAATACCCTTGCAATTCTCGTTAATTTTTCTACTGTGATGTTGTTGCGGTGAAACTATTTCGATAAAATCGTATAGTTATTATTAGAAAATCTTTTGTGTAACGTCACCTCATAATTCCTTGCGGAGAAATTCTGACATGTAATTTGCCTAATTAGGTACTTTCTGGCAAATAATATACTGGGTATTATTAGATGATTGGTAATCGAGAAGATTAAGGAGTTGGATAATTGCACTCAGAAATAATAGCTTGTGATACCAATAGTATAGATATCACATATCTATGAAAAAGGAAAATTGAAAAATTCAAAAAATATTATATTATTATAGTAAATTTATTATTTTATTACCATACTCCTCTTAATTCGTGGATTTATAATATACCATATTTAATTAATTAATAGTATAAATATCATATATCTATTACGAGGAAGAAGGAAAATTGAAAAATTCAGAAAATATTATATTGTTATAATAAATTTGTTATTTTATTACCATACTGCTCTTAATTCATGGATTTATAATATACCTCATTTAATTAATAAAAATTAACATTTGGTAATGAATTATACATTAAATAATTATATTGGGTGGTTCATATATAGGCTGATAGATTTGGATGTTAATATAATATTTGTAAATAATATTTAATAAAATATTTTATGTTTCAATAAAACACGATATTTAACTGATTATATTTAATTATTACTATATTTGCTACCAAATTCTCCACCACAGTAATTACTTTATGCGATATTAATATAATAGATATTTTATGGAAAGGAAGAGGTACTTTAGGTATTGTTATTTAATATAGTCTCCAAAGATGAATAATATTTAATAAAATATTTTCTGTCTGTATAAAACACGATATTTAACTGATTATATTTAATTATTACTATATTTGCTACTAAATTCTCCACCACGGTAATTACTTTATGCGTTCAATGTCCATTTTGTCTCCACCCTTTCGTGACAACATTGAACGCCGTATAATGGTCGGAACAGAAAGTTCGAGGTGCAAGTAAGAGTTGGTCATGTTTGAAAGGTCATCGTGGAAATGTTGGAGTTTCAGCCAAACATTTTGCAACATTCGCATCGGTGGACACGACCTAATGTGTTTTGATATCCTAGATTCACCTCTCTAAAATAAACACTAACAAAATAAAAATTCATATTCAATGTCCCTTCTCGCGCGTGACGTTTTAATTATACTTCTCCCAATAAATAAACAACCCCCGCGGACTTAAAATATTTCCCATATTCTTCGAATTTACGATATTCCAATATTTTCAATTTACAATAAATCACGAATATTATACCATATTAGCCGATCCCGTTCGCGTGTATTAATTAAAACGCTACACTGTATCAATCTCTCAATTAACGCTACTCGCGAATATATACACGCTGTCTCACTCGTTATCTGCGAAACAATTTTCTTAACGCGAAAACGTGAAAGGGAAAAGAATAAGGGAAAGATGGGGGGCAGAAAAATGTTACCAGCTCGGAAATATCGAGCAGTTTCGCTAATTTCAATTTCGCTTTCCAGTATCTGCGAAACAATTTTCTTAACGCGAAAACGTGAAAGGGAAAAGAATAAGGGAAAGATGGGGGCAGAAAAATGTTACCAGCTCGGAAATATCGAGCAGTTTCGCTAATTTCAATTTCACTTTCCAACCACAGCTAATTCGACGGTTTCGCACTCGTGGTGACAGGGATGTTGAACGCGTACAGAGGAATCGTAAAAGCGAATTTTCCTTGATGGAGAAAAATTCGCCATGTAATTCCACGTGTAAACGGAGGGAAGGGTCAGAGGGATCGGTATAGCTGGCCGAGCCAGGGAATAATTCAACGGTTGCCAGACGGACAAGTAACTGAAAATTACGATGATTAATTGGACGTCAGGAGCACGGCGAGTAATTTGCACGATGAATTTCGCAAACTGCGAAAGAGCCATCCAGTTTACGCGTGGACGTTTCCGTTCTATTTCTTATCGTTTGCTCCTCATTCTTCGCTTAATTACATCGAAACTTTCGTTGCCCGTTTCTTTCATCGTTTAACGCGATTTCACAACTTTCTCCCTCTCTTTTTTCGTCTCTTTCGCTATCCGTCCTTATCTCTCGACTCGTAATTAAGTAAAGTGATTCAAATCGATATTGTACGGACGTGGAAGAAGGTGAAAGAAAATGGAGGAAGAAAATGGATTTGTTGAAGAAAGGGTGGTGGTAAAGAGCGAAGTTTGCTGGAAGGATGTCGTTGGAGAATTTAGCTCGTTCGGTTGGGCTATAGGATTTATGGAAACGAATGCAATCTCTGCGTGACTAATTATTCTACGGTCTTAATTTGTGGCTCCGGTGACAGTGAGCCGCGAGATTTATGGTGGTAGGTGGTTACTCCGGGACGTTTAGTAGGTTGTCATAACGATGTTTCCTTACGGCGATTCGATATGTAATACTAATGACAAGACCCGGCTCCTCTACTCGGCTATGTTGACAGCGGGGTTTAATTAAAGGCGCGGCCACGTTTTTGGTGCACCGCGTTTCCGTTCGTCGCGGATAAATTAATATTCAAATGGAGGATGGATCGGTTTATTATGGAAATTAATTTGCAAGTGGGTTTGTTGCGGCGAATAATAAATATAGATTAAACTGGATTAATGGCGAATTAAATAACAGATTACAGTAGATTAGGTAGTAAAGGTAAATTGAGGCTACAGCAGATTAGGGGTAAATTCGCTAGATTACAAAACACGTACACGTGGTTGTGTGCTTGATAAAATCATCATGTTCGTGACAGCGGATGTTATTCCGGAATGCGAAATTCTTACTTCGTCGACATTGTTGGGGAATATTTTAAATATCGATTTAGAGTAATTGTTGGTATTACAGCCACCCCCAAAGGTATTCGGACGCTAACAAAATTTGATTTCGTATTTGTGTATTTAGATTATTGTACAGAATAATTAAATTGATTTTTCTTTTTAACGAAGCGTCATTTATTGCACTGTAAAATCGTATATTATTAATTTAACACATTTTTCGCATAACATTGTAATATAAATTAGTCGAAATCGCGTTTAATTATTCCGTGACTAAAGTATATATTTTAATAAATTTTTTAATTAATTTTATTATCAAATTTATTTGTTTGTAAGATATTCTAGTAATCTCGAATGTTTGTTTTATTAATATTTAAAAGAATGGTTATGGGCAAGTTATAAGACTCATTCTGTATATTATATCACATAATAATTAGATTTGCTTGATCGATAGGTTATTCGATGAACATTTCTGTGTTTAAAAGAAAATTTAGAAAAATTTAGATTAAAACACGTTGATTTTTATTATCGAAGGAAATGGAAGCTGAATAATTAATGGCTATAAATGAAGAACGATTAATTGGAAAAATTGCATTTAAGTAATCGACAAGCAGACAGTATTCATTTTCTTTGCACGATCCGAAGTGCCAGAAGAAGCTAGTGTAGGTAGCATGTTGGAAACCCCTTAAAAAACAAGCCTTACACCCGGAAGCCTTAAAGAGTATTAACTGGAAGAACTTGAAAGCCTTGAAGGTTCAAGTAACAGATCGCGAGGAAAGGAAATTTTAAACCACTTACAAAAAGACAAACATCTTTATATCTAACAGTTCTGGTACATCGATAATTGAAGTTCAAATTTATAAAACGAAACATTACACGTATAAAAATATTAAAAATCGATCTTTGGAAAGAAGATAAAAGTACAGAACGAATATCATTAAAATCAAATTGAATTGGAAAAATTTGAACTTGGTGAATCACTAAAATGAAATATAAAGTCTTAAAATAATTTTTAATTAATATTTATAATTAATATTCAAATTCAGATTCATAATACAGAAATTTGTAAAATTACAAGTGGATAGATACAAATTTTGAAAACGAAGGAAATAAATAATTTTAAACAATTTTAAAGCTTGATAAAATTTAATACACGTCTGACTATACAACGAACAACGAAATGCAAGGATACAAATTTTGAAAATGGATGAAATAAATAATTTTAAACAATTTTAAAGCTTGATAAAAATTTAATACACGTCTGACTATACAACGAACAAGGAAGTGCAAGGATACAAATTTTGAAAATGGATGAAATAAATAATTTTAAATAATTTTAAAGCTTGATAAAAATTTCATACACGTCTGACTATACAACGAACCCCAACTACTTGCATTTTACTCCCTTATATTTTAATTTCGAGCTTAACATTACCTTGGTTACACTTTCTATAGTATTTTGCACCCTATTTTACCTTACATCGAATTTGCTTCTAATTCAATATTCCTGCAAAGACAAAGTAGGTTTCGTTCAGAAGCTGTCTCGAGGGCTACCAGTCATTGGTGACCGGAAGTATTGATCAATCGAGGAGCAGCTTCCCCAATTTCCCATGAATCGAGGATGCAGTTCAGCGCACTTATTATCGCAGGAGATCACTATAATCACCACAGGAAACTGCGATTAAAATAATATCACAATCTTCTGTAATCATCTCTAATTTTCTACATATTGCATCAAGCTATAAACACTCGGAAATCTCATTCAGATCCAGCGCTATTTGCCAAGGAATTGCACGTATATCGAATCCTCTAAATCAAGGCACTGAGTAACTTAATAAACAAGTAGTCAGCCTGAAAGATGATAAAACAATGAACGTTCTTCGTGACGGAAGAGAAAACACGGAAACGTAGAAAACAGAAATTTCCTAAATAAATCTGGGATCTTGACAGTCAGCTTTAAGAGAATCCTATTTAATTGGAGGCGTTTAGATTTCTAGAATTTTCAGAGCATCGAAGTCCCAGCTCGATGGCTGTCTCTTCTACGAGTGTTCTTCAGCAGAGTGCTCTGAGACGTGATGGAAAGAACGTCTTGCAGTTCGAATGCGTGCATATACGTGGTTCGCGACATTCTTGGCACGGGCTAAGAGTCTTGACAAAAATCTCGCCTCGAGTTTGGGTCGGCCGACCTTGTCTCCTCGGGGGACCTAGGGTGACGACATCGCGGCCTCTGTAATTCGCACCTTCGATAAAATTCCAAGCACTCGCGACGTTTTCTGCCAGAAGAACAAGTGGTGTCTACGAGTTGATTCGACCGAGCGATTTCTTTTCCGACGTGATCTTGCGGCTTGTCGAATTAATTCGTTTAAAGGCGTTTGAATGAGAGGGTTTAGGGTTTCTTGGTACTCGAGAGTTAATGTTTTCGTGATGAATAGGTGTGGAAAGATAATATTAGGTGATTGTCGAATTTTTGAATTGTTTGAGGAAATTGTGAATTCAGGGAAGATCGGGTGATTTTGTGTTTGCTTTTGCAATGGATTTACGTAATTGAGAAATTGGAACAGTGGAGATGAGGATGTTTTTGATAAGGGATATATAAGTCAAAATGGCGAATAAATGGTGAAATAATTAATGGATAAAATGGCGAATAAATTCTGTTAGAAATTTTAGTTGCGATGGAAATCAAGTATGTATGTATATACATAATTGAAAATAAATAAAAAGGTTTCTATTTATTTTAATTGGGAATATTAAGTTTAAAATATAGGAGATTATGGTTTTCTAGATATATAGGAATTTATTAATTTACTAAAAGGAGATGATAGATCTATACATCCTTTTTCAGGAACGGTCTTCTAGTACTATGCAATATGAAGTTACTATATGTACTTATCTAAAAATATATTTATATTTTTGAAATTTTATTTTATTTGTTGCTCTTATGTTATTGTAATATGATAACATATCATTTTATCGAATTAAACTATTTGTTCATAGTGATCAATTAATTTACAATTAATTATGTCTCACTCTATTTCTGTTCTCTTAACAGAAAAATTAATTCTAGTTACAGAAGATTAACTTAGGCTATTTCTTAATTCCTTCTAGACATGTAGTAATTTATCGATTTACTAAAAGGAGTTCATAGATCTATAGATCCTTCTCCAAAATGTCCTTATAGTATTATGCAATATGAAGTTACTATATGTACTTACTTAAAAATATATTCATATTCTTGGAATTTTATTGTATTTGTTGCTGTTATGTTATTGTAATATGATAACATATCTTTCTATTGAACTAAACTATTTTTTCATAGCGATTAATTGATTTCCAATTAATTATTTCTCTCACTCCATTTCTGTTCTCTTAACAGAAAAATTAATTCTAGTTACAGAAGATTAACTTAATATTACAAATTAGGCTACTATTTAGTTTCTTCTAGACATGTAGTAATTTATTAATTTACCAAAAGCAGGTCATAGATCTATAGATCCTTTTTCAGAAACGTCCTTATAGTACTATGCAATATGAAGTTATTATATTTAGTTAGAAAGTTACTTACCTAATAATATGTTAATATTTTTTAAATATTATTTTATTTGTTGCTCCTATGTTATTGTAATATAGTAATATATCATTCTATTGAACTAAACTATTTTTCCATAGCGATTACTTGATTTCCAATTAATTATGTCTTATTCTATTTCTATTATTATGTCTCATAAACAGAAAAATTAATTCTACTTCCAGGAGATCAATCTAATATTACAAATTAGGCTACTTCTTAATTCTTTTTTATACACTGAAATACAGGTATGAAATATAGTTAAGATACAAATGTGACGAACGCTTTGAAAGATATATAATTAAATATCGAAACGTTGAGTTTGTCAGGAATAATCAGTATTATTAGAACTTTCGAAAACTAGCCGAAAATAATATTTCAGAAATAAAGATGTCGACGTTTAGTACGATATTAATTTTCATCCCGAAATATATCTTGCGTTTTATTATACTTCAATCGCTGTTCGATCTCTATTTTTCTTCCCATTATCGGGAAAAAAGGGAAATGAGTAATAATTCATAATAAATGTCGACAACGATCGTTCGAGTTCTCAGTTTGTAATTTACCGGTGCTCTGAAAGCGTACTGCTGTTGTAAATCGCGGCAATTACGAGATCGATGGCCGCTCGCGAGGCCGATGAAGTCTGGGTCGACGATTTTGGCGGAAACATTAATCGCGTACGATGACATCATCGTGGATAGAAGCTGCACAAGGTCGTGACAGCGTCAGTGATGCTGTCACGAATAATTTCAGGATGTTCACTCCACTCGTATTCAGTTATATGCTTCTAGGAACGATTTTCGACTCAGTCGTAATTTTTTTCTTGGATTTTTAACTTGAAAAATCTGGGAAAATATAACGTACCAGGACTGTGCATCAAAGGATTATTTATTTAGAATTATGATCATTTTCTTTCTTCTGTTTATTAGTCAATATGATTAAAAATTTTTGTCTTCCATGTTTATCATAATTTTAAAATTTTTATTATATTCTGATATTCGATGATTTTGATTTTCTGCGTCGAAGAGTCGTGGAATATTTGTATTCTTCTAAATTTGCATAGGCGATTTTGTATTAAATATTAACGAGCGAATATATAGCGAATAATCTTTATTGAAACGAATACGTCGCAGATGCACGGGAATTATAATAATCTATAAATTATTGCCATGACCAAGTTTCCAAAACACCTACAGTTTTCAAAGCAACCAAATTTCAATATCTCAATGAATCATTGAAATGTAAACATAGGTATCTCTGCATACATTAAATTTTATTGAAATAAATACACTCCAAATTCGTGTGAATTATAATCTATAAATTATTACAATGAACAAGCTACGACCCTCAAATTTCAATATTCCAATGAAATACTGAAAACAGTTTCAAAAGGTTCCAATATTCTCATCGAAGACCACAGCCTTTGTCAAACGAAGATTATTTTACTATCCACGAAGATTATTTTACAAATGATAAACCCAACTTCTTTTGTCAGTCATGATACTAATATTCAATTTCTAATGTATCCAAATTTCATATCTTTGTTATATTTTCTTCATTTCATATCTTTATTATCTATATCTGTATCTATATCTTCATTATACTTTATTATACTTTATTATTATATTCCACGAAGATCACTTCAAAACCGGTAGATACAAAATGCCATAACCTAACAAGCCTAAAAATCCCATCTCCTTAAATCCACATCAGTCTCAATAATTTCTAACTCGTATACTAACCTAACCAAACTTCGATAATTTTATCAGTCATCAAAAACTTCCTAAAGATAGCCAACCCCTCATTCCAATAAACCTACGTATCTCTATTGTATCAAATCCACACTAATCACAGTGATCGAGACAGCATCCCAATCACCAATCCACAATTCCCAAAAACAATCAAATTTCTGCAAAGAAATCTCTTCATATCTGTGAAATTCGATAATTTTATCAACCATCAAAAACTTCCTAAGGATACCCAACCCCCCAGTCGAGTAAACCTGCGTATCTCCATTGTGTCCAATCCACACTAATAAAATTTGTTCTTTTTGGGTATAGAGGGCAGAGGATGGGGGACTGTGGTTGATAATCGCGATGCTGGGGGAATTTTATTCGTTCCCTGAGGAATCGAAATCGTAAATGAAAGTATAGGAAAAAGATTTTGATTTTCTTCGATTTTTATTTTCAGAAAAATTTGTTCTTTTTGGGTATAGAGGGCAGAGGATGGGGGACTGTGGTTGATAATCGCGATGCTGGGGGAATTTTATTCGTTCCCTGAGGAATCGAAATCGTAAATGAAAGTATAGGAAAAAGATTTTGATTTTCTTCGATTTTTATTTTCAGAAAAATTTGTTCTTTTTGGGTATAGAGGGCAGAGGATGGGGGACTGTGGTTGATAATCGCGATGCTGGGGGAATTTTATTCGTTCCCTGAGGAATCGAAATCGTAAATGAAAGTATAGGAAAAAGATTTTGATTTTCTTCGATTTTTATTTTCAGAAAAATTTGTTCTTTTTGGGTATAGAGGGCAGAGGATGGGGGACTGTGGTTGATAATCGCGATGCTGGGGGAATTTTATTCGTTCCCTGAGGAATCGAAATCGTAAATGAAAGTATAGGAAAAAGATTTTGATTTTCTTCGATTTTTATTTTCAGAAAAATTTGTTCTTTTTGGGTATAGAGGGCAGAGGATGGGGGACTGTGGTTGATAATCGCGATGCTGGGGGAATTTTATTCGTTCCCTGAGGAATCGAAATCGTAAATGAAAGTATAGGAAAAAGATTTTGATTTTCTTCGATTTTTATTTTCAGAAAAATTTGTTCTTTTTGGGTATAGAGGGCAGAGGATGGGGGACTGTGGTTGATAATCGCGATGCTGGGGGAATTTTATTCGTTCCCTGAGGAATCGAAATCGTAAATGAAAGTATAGGAAAAAGATTTTGATTTTCTTCGATTTTTATTTTCAGAAAAATTTGTTCTTTTTGGGTATAGAGGGCAGAGGATGGGGGACTGTGGTTGATAATCGCGATGCTGGGGGAATTTTATTCGTTCCCTGAGGAATCGAAATCGTAAATGAAAGTATAGGAAAAAGATTTTGATTTTCTTCGATTTTTATTTTCAGAAAAATTTGTTCTTTTTGGGTATAGAGGGCAGAGGATGGGGGACTGTGGTTGATAATCGCGATGCTGGGGGAATTTTATTCGTTCCCTGAGGAATCGAAATCGTAAATGAAAGTATAGGAAAAAGATTTTGATTTTCTTCGATTTTTATTTTCAGAAAAATTTGTTCTTTTTGGGTATAGAGGGCAGAGGATGGGGGACTGTGGTTGATAATCGCGATGCTGGGGGAATTTTATTCGTTCCCTGAGGAATCGAAATCGTAAATGAAAGTATAGGAAAAAGATTTTGATTTTCTTCGATTTTTATTTTCAGAAAAATTTGTTCTTTTTGGGTATAGAGGGCAGAGGATGGGGGACTGTGGTTGATAATCGCGATGCTGGGGAAATTTTATTCGTTCCCTGAGGAATCGAAATCGTAAATGAAAGTATAGGAAAAAGATTTTGATTTTCTTCGATTTTTATTTTCAGAAAAATTTGTTCTTTTTGGGTATAGAGGGCAGAGGATGGGGGACTGTGGTTGATAATCGCGATGCTGGGGGAATTTTATTCGTTCCCTGAGGAATCGAAATCGTAAATGAAAGTATAGGAAAAAGATTTTGATTTTCTTCGATTTTTATTTTCAGAAAAATTTGTTCTTTTTGGGTATAGAGGGCAGAGGATGGGGGACTGTGGTTGATAATCGCGATGCTGGGGGAATTTTATTCGTTCCCTGAGGAATCAAATCTTAAATGAGAGCGTAGGAAGAAGATTTTGATTTTCTTCGATTTTTATATTTTTTTAATTTTTGTTTTGTTTTGTTTGTATAGTCGATTAAGGGTGTATAGTCGAATATGGTTGGTTGCTCAGAAGGCTGTCCTTCGCAAGGGTCTTCATTTTACCCCTAATTCTTTGGCTCAGGGAGGTTCGACACCCTTCAACCACCTTTCTCATCACCAATATATATATATATATAAGTATATTTTTGAAGCATAGGTAATCGGAAATGCTGTTTGTCGCCTAATTGTGATGATCGTTCCAAAGATCATCTACACGTGATTGCGCCGTGGAAGGGATAATCAAATTTTTTTATATAACGATTGATTTAGTAACCCTAGTTATAGTTATTTAACCCTTTGCAATTCTTTGTGGAATGTGACTCGACGTCAGTTTTTATCACAGGAAAAGAGAAAATAAATTTAATACAAAATAAATAATAACTTTAAAACATAATAATAAGTAACTACTCAAGTTACTTAAATTTAAAATATAAATTACAATAACATTTGGCAGCTGTATTTATTATAATCAATAAACAAAATTCTTTAAAATAAGTAGCAATCTAGGAACTGTCCTGTAAAATAAATTTCAAACAAAATACTTAAAATAGTAGTGAATTATTGGCAACAAAATTGAAAAATAATTCGGAGTGCCCAGGGTTAATATTAGGACTGTCATGAGATAGAAATTAGAGTGGTGGATTCTATTCACCCTGATAACTTTATTTTTATAATAGTGACAGAACTGTACGACATATATTTACTTTATTTCTTTATTTTTATTAACAATAACCAATACAGTTTGCTTACTTATATGATAAGCTATAGATTATCAAATTTGTATGTACCTATATTTGAACATTGGTTCCTCGTCTATAGATAATACAGACACATGGGATTAACAGGTACTCTGCAACAAGGACTACTGATTTTTATCTTGTATATAGACAATTTTAGTGATACGACGAGGGTAAATAAATTTTCTGAGGTTTTGAATCCGTTTGAAATCAATTTAAATAGACTCATGATTCATAGCCTTTGTTCCTGTCTCCTCTCTGATATATTGACACGGTAATTGCCAAACTGTAATACCAGCGGAGGTATAAATACGGAGCTGGTTGAAAATATTTACCGTTGATATTTCTTTTGAGCTTGAACCTACTTACAACGTGGATAAAATGTCAGTTTTCAGTAGGAAGCTGCGGCGGATTCAAATATTGACGTTGGCCACGAACCTGGAATTTGCTGGCCCTGTCCATGTCCTTTCGCTTGCTCATTAATTAGAGCGAAACCTCTCGAGATACTCGATTCGTGGCGGAAGATGTGTCCAAACCATATCTCGCGTTGTCTAAAGCCATTTTGGAAAAACGATAAATTGTCTCCTAACGTGGAATGCATTTAAATAAAAAGAAAATATGAAGAGATAGATGTATTTGGTATACTAGTGTTAATTAAAAAATTTAATTAGTTATTGAAAAATGAAGTATTTTTATATTTTTATGAAAATAAATTTTTCATCCTTAATAGATTCAATACCATTTAATAAAATTAATTACGAGTAATATATAGGTTGTTTAGCCATAGGTTGCCATAGCAACAGTAGTCATATTTTAAATAAACATATAGGTGCAGCTAAGGTAAATTATTAATTATAAGAAATATAAAATCCAAAATTAATATAAAATTATAATAGTACAAAGAGAATTGCATACGATACAATTGCAAATTGTATGCACATCAAACATTGGATATTTAATTTTTAATTTCCATTTTACCATAGTATAGTATCGCGGAAGAAATAAATTTCTTGATAACGTTATAAATAAATAAATTTCGTCGTGAAATTACAAGCGCTTATGAATGTAATAAACAATTGTATCCAATTTGCAAAACATCGAATCAAACAAATTGTACAACCCTCTTGCACCTTACCCTATTTTTCTTCCACTGCAGCTTCAACAACCCCAATCAGCAGACCCCGAAAAACAAGCGCAAACACGTGGAACCGACCCTAGACATTAACGAGGCTACTAAAATATTCAGATCGAATCAGCTGCCCGCTATTCGATAAAATATTTCACAGATTTCCCGGCAAAATCTCCCTTTTGAAGCTGGTGCGCGAAAGCGACTCGACGCTTCGCTATTTCGCGATTCCACGTCGGTTGCACGCGATTATTGGGGCAAACTGCAACCGTAGTGAATAATGGGTCGGAAATGGAGTAGGATCGGGCAAATAGGGTGGCCTTTATTCAGAGAACGAGCAATCTTGAATGAAATGCGCCACTTGGCAAGCCGAGTAACGCCGGTACGTCATAAGATGTACCGTGCAGTTCTGAGGAAGAAGCGAGATCAAACGCGGAAGCGCAACATTGTCGGGCGAAACGCTAACCCGGGAAATCTTAGCGTGAAAACACATGGGATCTCGGCCGTGATTTAGACTGCTGAATGGAGGATAACGTACGAGGCAAAGCCACAAGTAAAAGGACTTTTTGATGTTGCAATAAAGCAAAGAGAGTGCACTGATTGCACCTGTTTGCCTGTATTAAAATCCTACCGTGAGAAAAGCAGGTTTCCCTTTATAGATCTCACCGTGCTGATACTATTTTTCAGCTTGAAATTCTTCTCTGTTGGAGTTTGATTTTGCAAAAATTGAATTTTTTAAGGCATATCCATTTTCTCGTTAGAAGACACGTAGACACTACAGACACGTGTTTGGGTAAGTTTGTATTCCGAGTATAATTCCTTTCACTTTTAACGATAACTAATTTAACCTTGCTTTTATTTAATTTAAATCGGTGAATTTTACTGAGATCGGTGTATCTAATTTCCTACAAAGGAATACCAATTTCACAACCAGCATCCTAATATTTCAATCATTGCTATAGATGTGGTCTATCAGATTTGAACGTATCGCAAAGAATTCATCTGGTCAAGTGGTTTGAGCACACCCTATCAATTCTTAGCCTTCTTAGCCTAACAAAGTCACAGAAACAGCATCCTATAGATCTAAATCAGCCAATGACATCAATTTTCTTCTCTTCATCCCTGATACGTATCGCAAAGAATTCATCTGGTCAAGTGGTTTGAGCACACCCTATCAATTCTTAGCCTTCTAGTCTCTACCAAAGTCACAGATACAGTATCCTATAGATCTAAATCAGCCAATGACAACAATTTTCTTCTCTTCATCCCTGCAAAATCACTATGAAAAATCACTAAAACCCTCTACAACCCTCTACAACCGGTTGGATCCATTTCATCAATTTTCTTCTCTTCATTCCTGAAAAATCACTGTGAAAAATCACTACAACCCTCTACAACCGATTAGGACCATCTCAAACAACGTCAGACCAATTCAAACATTCTCAAACAATCTTCAACTGACGTCCAATTAACTCAAACGGCTTCAAAGAACCTCAAACGCTCACGTATCAGCGAAAAACGCAATTCATTCGAAAAATTAGATCAAAATCGATAGAAGGAAACTGCGTCAAACAAATTGGTGGGCACGGATCGTTGATTGAGAAGCAAGCTCGCGCGGAATCGAATAGCTAGCTGAGATCCAGGGGCAGGCGTGAACGAGAGAGAGAGGGTAGAGCTAGTGGCAGCTTCCGTTTTGGTTCCTGGTCGATGCCTCTGGCGTCTCAATTAGCGAACACTCTCCTCGTCTTGCTCCCTTTCTCCTCTTTCTCCTGTCGCCGTTGGGTGCTCGGTCATGCTCGACGCACCGAGGCCGATCCGTGGCCGATTCTCGAAATAGATTCCGCTTCGTTGTCCGTCCTCGCTCTGCCGCTTATCCTTTCCTCGATCCCACCTTCCTTCGGCCCATGAATCTCCCGAATACCAGTTGCTCGCGAATTGATCGGTCTCATGTTGCACGGGTCTTGTTTGGACTCGTTCCGCGTGAACACTCTGAGCTTGGGGTTGGTAGGTGTGCTACGCTTGGCTTGGGGGTTGGAATTATGGAAGACGCTGGAGAGCGATCGGTGATCATGGTTGTCGTATCAAACAGGGATAGAATCTTGCTCATGACCGAGCTCTGCGCTTGTTTGCCGATGTTTGAAGAAGAATCTAGAAGTTGTGATGCGATGGGATTATACGACAGGTGGGACTGTACGAGTTCTATGTTCATATTTTGTATTCGTACGAGTGCTCATTTCTATCATAGTTATATTTGCAGAGACTAAAGTGGGTTTAACCAAGATTGATCTATCTTGAGAGTCTTCGGTACCATTAGGACTTTTATTAGGTTTGAATCATGATAGACGTCATAAGCATCATTCGATGCTGCAAGTCAAGGGGCTGATGTCACGAGATCTATGCAAACATGTATCTGACGAAGAATTATAATTTTTCATATGTCTGAAGCCGAATGTGTTCCCAAGAAGAAATATTAACCCTTTACACTCGAGAGGCGACTGTCAGTCGCCATTTAATCGGATTCTAAAGATTAAAGTTAATTGGTATATCAAATTTAAAATTACCCAACGATGCGTGGAATGTCGAAGTAGAATAATTATAAATACGTCTTAATTTGCATACGATTCCTTATTTACCGTTTTAAGAATATCGTCGATTTTATGACAGAAAATTTTCGAATTACTATTTTTCTGTAACGAAGAAATCGTCGGGTGCAAAGGGTGAAGAACGTGATCGATGTCGCGGATGACGAAATCGAAGTTAAGGAATTTAAATAAATTTCAGTGCTGCTTTGTCACGAGTAATCCTGTTGAAATCAGTTCGAAGGGGATTTTTATGTAAGTTGTTTCATTAGACTGATAGCCATGAGCTTCGCATGAACGCGAAAGTTTTAGAGGGAAGTGTTAGGGGAACGCATCGGAAATGAGAGTTTCAGGTATACCTACGCAGCTTTAGAGGGTGGAATGACCTGCTTGCGTGCAGCTATGTCGGGGTAAGCAATGCATAATGAGCGAAAGTTTTCGAGGAAAGTTTAGAAAGGAGTCTAACGAGAGAATTTTAGAGAGAGGGTCGACGATATTGAGACACTAACTTGGGGGAGAGAATTTTGTTCTAGCTCGAGAGAACTTATTCTTTGTAACTTAACCCTTTACTGGCGGCAAGCGAAGATGATGATTCATAAAATATATAATAAATTACTGAAAATAAACCGAAGAAAAGTATTTCAATCAAACATATCAATAAAATTATTTTCTACTATATATAATAAATACAATAAATTATATAAATAATAATATAATAAATTCCTGTAAATAAACCGAAGAAAAGTATTTGAATCAAACATATCAATAAAATTATTTTCTACTTGATAAATGTCTATTAAGGGTTAATTATTCTTTCAGTTAGCAAATGTGTACTTGATTTAAATTTATTATACGTGTTTCTTATTATTATATATTATTTATATTATTTCATAAAAATTCTAGAGACTCACAATATTATTGTATAACTCTACAATTTTCATTCTTATATATTATTTTATTTATGTTAATTATATTATCCCCCAACGTTTTGAAAATGCTTACTATTACATATCGTGGGACTAAAATAATTCTTTTCTTGACAGTCAGTAATATATACGCTAGGAAAATTTATTATATGTGTTTCTTATTATCGTATATTATTTATATTATTTCTTAAAAATTCTAGAAACTCACAATATTATTATATAGCTCTACAATTTTCATTCTTATAAATCATTTTATTTATTTTAATTATATTATCCCTCAACGTTTTGAAAATTCTTATTATTATATATATTGATACTAAAATAATTCTTTTCTTGATAGTCAGCAATATATACACTAGGAAAATTTCTCGAGAAATTTAAAAAATAAAATCTCGTAATGGGAGATTATTATTATTACTAAAAATTAGCAAACAATTCTTAATCCTATAAAATCGAAAAAAATTTGCATGGTATCGAATTCGACTTCGAAATATTCTCTTTATCTACACAGCACTATAGAAGTTCATTAATCTTTCAGGTAGATCTCATTCTGAGAAGATATGACAGCGAATTTAGCTACTTATCATCGGTTTATCTGTTCAATATATTCGGTTTATTGTCTCTAACGGGTTGCTAGGTATTTTTAGGGTATGACAAGGGACGATATAATTTTGCGTTCGTGGATTAAGCGACTGGATCGTTGCATTACAGATGATCCATGTTTATTCCATCGTCTCCTGTTTCTCGATGGATACAAGCGCCCGGAATATTAACAGGACGTCATGTTCCTCCGTGAAAACTATTAATTTATGAAGGTAGTATTTTTAAAGGTATTTATTGCAGGATGGAAACTAATTCGAGCACGGACGCTCGTTCATGCCAGTTTCGCAGAACTATAGATTATAGCTCGGACACTCAGCATTATTTGTTTCACTTGGAACTTTCTCACTGTGTCTTCTCCTTTCTCTTTTCTTCTTTTTTTTTATACACAGACGACTCTGCCAAATTATCTTTCATTCCGTTACAAATAATTCAATAATTTTGGGGAATTTTTAGTTTATACGTTAGGGAAAATATTTTACTTGCCTTGGGGAATTTTGGGGAATTTTGGGGAATTTTTAGTTTATATGTCGAGGTAAATATTTTACTTGCTTTGGGAGATTATTTTATTTTTATTGGCTAATTGAAACTGACTTCCATTAAAATTCATTATATTTTATTATAATTGAGTGAAATAGCGAAGAGTTATCTTGAAGATATAGTAACTTAGGTATGCTAATTATACCACCTTTGCGAATCGACATTTATTTAAAAGCCTGTGCCGTGACCAAGAAAGTATAGTTTGCAGAAGTTGTCTAAATGAGTAATAAATCAGGTATCCTACAAATATACTATTTTATATTTAATCTCTACTAATAATAGCATCAAATATAGCCTGTAAATATACCACACGTAATTCCTCACCTAATACGTTTATTTAGTCCAATGGAAGAAATGGAATTAATCAAAAGATACTATATAATCTTCGTCATTTTGTTTTCACTTTTTTTAAAAATTATTTATCGACCTAAACTTTTCTCGTTTAATTACATTCTTAAATTGTTTCTTCTTTATTTTTCATTTTCCTTATCATTATCGTTGAAATAAACTAAAATTTCAGAACACCAAATATTTTCCTGGATGTTCCAATAATATAGTTAAAAATTAGCCACTCACTATAGTAATCGTCACGTGAGAGCTGTAAGAAAATATTCTTATACTTCATTGTTGAATATGTCTTGTTGGAATTTCCTTATTATTCGTCCATTTATTTTCACAGCAAATTTCCCGCAAAAATCGTCACTGTGCCCACGAAAGGGGTTAGCACCCTCGCAAGGAGCTGAAAGATGCTGATGCTCGGATCAGTCCGGAGCGTTCGTTTCATCGGATCCGTCGATGAACGCGGTAAACTGATCGTGTACTCCTAAACTTAGACCGAGCTTCTACGATACGTGCTTGAAATCGGGACGGAAATACGATAGTAAGTGGTACCAGCGATCCTGTACTCGCGACAGAAAATCCTTGGTCAATTTTAATGGGGTTTAGGCGCCAATATATCGCGTGACTAATCGTCGTCAGCTGGTCGCATCGGACCATTGCCATCGTGTTCCTCGTATCATTGTATCCCCTGTTCCTCAGCTAGATGCATGTGCCTCGTTTCTTCGTCTCGATAGTTACTTAAAGAGAGATTTATGTCCTCGCGACGCGTCGACATTCGCACGAAAAAGTCACAGCATCTTAAATGTACCCTAAAAATAATTTTCCGCCATTTAATACTAATTTTAATTGCCTACGAATTGATTCCAAGTGATTTACCATTTTTAATCGTCGATATAATTTCTCGATATCATTTCCTTCTACATGAGAGTGGAATTAAACGAGAATTTACGTACGCATTGCTAGTTCTGCGGCGTGGTGGCGCTAGTGGTCACGGACATAACCTACACGCGTATCTCGTAAGTTCCTTCAGCGTGAAGAAACTTTCGACGTAATTATCGAAACCGAGATCATATTTCGCATTTTATATAGCGATATTTTTTACCGACAGCAGTAGATGAAACGAAAACAGTCGGTGAAAGGGTGCCGCTGTTTATAATAATCGTATTTATCGTCGGTGCAATGAAATTTATTCGGCATAGAATAAATCTCGGTTATAATTTCGAAGGATTGACAGCCTTGTTACAAAGTCGACGGTAACGGGAATCGATAAATAAGTTCGGGTTGAATAATGCCCCCGACCTATTTCAATATGAGCGCACTAAAAAAAATATTGTTGCCGTTGTTAAGCCGATGAATAACTGCGGCGAAATTTATCTGACAAATCTCGCTTAACGTGCGCACGTGGATAAAAGCAACAAATTGGAAATGTAATATTTGCATTGGAAATTACAGCCAATCCAGTATGAAATATAAAAATGGCCAGAACTACATTTATAACGAATAAAACCATAAATTATTCACGTAGACGCATACGCATCCCCTCTCACCTATAAATATATGTTCCTCGGAATATAAATGCGGTAGTTCTAGCGTGAAATAAAATTCAACTTATATTTCATGGATAAAAAACAGACTGCGCTTCGGGAAGATATGCAGCCGGCTATAAATATAACGTTCGAAATAATTACGCGGATAACCGGTTTAGGTGTCGGTTGTTTTAAATCCCCGCGAACGTCCCGCACGATTATGGTGTTCGACGGGGGAAAAAAGATTTCGGCAAAAGGACCGTGTCGAACGATGCAGCCGTTTATTTCTGACACCCGGCTTTTTCTCTCCGACTCGAGGTCCGTTCCCGTGATCCTCTGGAAGCATATTTTTAACCGTGATCGCAGACGTTGCAGGAAAATAATGAAGAGACACATTGTTGCAGGCAAGGATCTGGCTTCGATTGTAGCTCCAAGCTATTCGCGTGCTTTCGTATTCATATATTCATTCCGGGGGTTTGTCCATCATGGTCGAAAATAAATTTCGTTCATCGCGAAATGAAACGAGTCGCGAACGTGGATATCGTTGTTTGGATTGCTCTTTATTCACGTTGGTATAGACCTGTACGAAATTGCGTCGATTTTGTAACGCGTTATACCGCATTTACACGCTCCCGATGCGTGATATTGGTATAAATAAGCGGGTAATATGTAGCGGAAAATTTGGAGGTTAGGTTGCCGAGAAGTGGACGAAAAGCAGATTCACTCGATTTTAATCGTGTATAGCATTTTTTCCGAATGTTATCTGCGTATGTTAATTATTTATAACACATTCTCGATGCGTGGCATTGGTATAAATAAGTGGGAAATATATAGCAAAAATTTAGAGGTTAGGTTACCGAGAAGTGGACGAAGAGTGGATTAACTCGATTTTAATCGTGTATAGGATTTTTTGGAATGTTATTTGCATATGTTAATTATTTATAACACAGATTCTGGATGCGTGACATGGGTATAAATAAGTGGGTAATTTATAGTGGAATGTTTGGAGGTTAGGTTGCAGAGGTGTGTCCGAGGAGGAGCTTGGCTGGATTTATTTATTGGATTTCTTAGAAAATTTTATTTATGTTTGTTAATTAATAATTGAGAATTTAGATTGGCTTATGCAATCTAGAAAAAGATGAAAGTATTATCTCCATATATTAAATACTTCTTTCAATTTTTGGGGATATAAAACAAAACTGTATTACTGTAAAAATATTAGAAATTAAAAATTATTTAAATATTAGAGAATTAAAAATATTATATTCATTAATTTTAAGAAATAACTTATTGTATATGTGACTCCTAGCTATTTTAATATCTTGGAAAATTTTAATATTGATATTATAATATCTAAAACTATCATTTTAATTTCGAAATCTGGTATTCTATCAATCACTATTAATAACACTGAAACATACCCAAACCTAAAATTCTCCTTGTTACCATTTATATCTATTTACCTGAAACTCTATACACGTCCATGATAAAAAGAATGCAAAAACACTATAGTAGATAGGATTTGCGAATTTTCTTCACACGCAACGATTCCACGTTTATTTCTCGAAAATTTATCCGCGTGTTCGATTACTTGGCTCGAGTTTCCACTATTTTTCTGCGTTTCCGTGCCGAACGCTGCCTTTTCACCGCTTCCTCGAACAAAGGCCCTTCTTCTTTGCCGTGGTCACTCGAGCTCATAAAACGACCAGGCGGGCTTAGTGGATACTTACATCTCATGGATAAGATTTACGCTCCCCTTTGAAGGTTTTCTTCCCCTCGTCGTGACGAAAACGTACAGGCGTCTCAGGACTTGATTTACGCTGGCGGAATACGTGTGCATGCGCGACCCCTCGCGATGTAAAAGTAGCTAATGAGATTCGACGTTACGATACTCGTTATTGTTCCTGCTTAATTGGAGTCCATTGTGTTCCTCGAAGAATTTTAATTGGGAGCATTCGATGAAAGAATTAGTTTTAAAATTGCTCGATTTTCTCGACTCGGTGGTAGGTGTAAGTCGAGCCTGCTGCGTGGACATTGGATTTCGCTAATTAATTTTTATGCTCTGAGTTTTAAATAGATATAAAATAAGCGGGAACAGTTTGCTACTTTGTAATACAGTTTCATTGATCAAGGATATTTATGATAACGACAGAAGTTATTAGTGACTGTATGAAAACAGTGTAATGAAGACTGTTCTTAAATATTCTTGTAATTCATCGTTTTGTCATTAAATAAGTTAGAATTATTGCTTCTGTATTTTCTGAGAAGAATTTGTAGTTTAATTATAATTACTATTTAAATTAATGGGTATATACGTGGAATTAAAAATTCTAATCTCATCAAGTCCATGGGAACTTCAATTTTAATAGACCTAATTTGTGTTTCAAATTCTGAGAAAGTACTAACAAATTAAATCCTGCTTTTAATGTACAGTTTTCATATTTCTATATATCCAAGATGTAAAAATATTTTTATTACTAATTTTCATTTTCATTTTCATTACTACTTTTGGGATTTTGTAGCGAATTTTTGACGGACTCTCAGAGCCTATACCTTCGAAACTATATCACTATAAAATTAATCAAGATCTCCTTATTATTGTTAAATTAAAAATCCTTTATTCAATAAGTAGAATTTTATCCCTCACCCCTAAATAAATAGAGGTGAATAATAAATGAAGAATAGAAATACCTAAATTCATAATGAATTCGGAATTTTGTATTATTTTAAAATCCCATTACTATGCAACCACGATTATTCCTTTACTATTTAAAGCATACACTCCTTTCCCTACGCCCAACTATTTTTCATCCTCTGTTCGATTAATCACTAACCTAAAAATACTCTGATACGCTCGTGAGTCGTTAAAAATCGCGTTTGAGGACGATAACTCGTGGTTGGTTGGCGAAAATCATGGACCAAAACCACGGGAAACGTAGAAGCGTTGCACGTGTCGTAAACATCGGTGTCAGTGCTCCGTAAGGTGGCCTCCCGCCGCGTGCTGGTCTACCGGTGAATAAAAATAAAAGATACCTTTCGCCTGAATGCCCGTATTTTTAATCAAAGGCCGCGCCACGAGACGGAGAGCGTACACTTTCCTCGATTCCGTCGAAAGTGTTCCTCGCGAAATAGCCTCGCGACAGAAATAACGCGTTCCCGATAAAAAGCTCGTTGTTGCGTTATGTAATAACGCGCACGTGCCCACCCGGCGTAGACTTTCCGATATCATTATTCATTTATTCGTCTTTTTGCGAACAGCCGCCGAGTGTATAAAGTCGTGGAGTTCTCCTGGGTTGTTTTAACCGAGTTTGGTTCATTGCGTCATTGGTGAATCCGAACGGTGAAGTGATTTCAATATCTCCTACTTTGCGGATGGATGTTGCAATTTTTCTTTAGATTTTCTGAATAAGTGTCGGGTGTTGAGGTTGTTGGGTTCTTATGGGACTGTGGGATATAAAGAGTGATCGATTTTGGGACTTTTGTAAACGGTGATCCGTATATTTCGAATTAATGGTAGAGTAATTTTGATATTTTCCACTTTGCAGATGGATGTTGCAACTTTTCTTTAGATTTTCTGAATAAGTGTCGGGTGTTGAGGTTGTTGGGTTCTTATGGGACTGTGGAATATAGAGAGTGATCAATTTTGGGACTTTTGTAAACGGTGATCCGTATATTTTGAATTAATGGTAGAGTAATTTTGATATTTTCCACTTTGCAGATGGATGTTGCAACTTTTCTTTTGATTTTCTGAATAAGTGTCGGGTGTTAAGGTTGTTGGGTTCTTATGGGACTGTGGGATATAGAGAGTGATCGATTTTGGGACTTTTGTAAACGGTGATCCGTATATTTTGAATTAATGGTAGATTAATTTTGATATTTTCCACTTTGCGGATGGATGTTGCAATTTTTCCTTAGATTTTCTGAATAAGTGTCGGGTGTTGAGGTTGTTGGGTTCTTATGGGACTGTGGGATATAGAGAGTGATCGATTTTGGGACTTTTGTAAACGGTGATCCGTATATTTTGAATTAATGGTAGATTAATTTTGATATTTTCCACTTTGCAGATGGATGTTGCAACTTTTCTTTTGATTTTCTGAATAAGTGTCGGGTGTTGAGGTTGTTGGGTTCTTATGGGGTTTTAGAACGTAGAGAGTGATCACTTTTGGAAGTTTTGTAAACGGTGACACGTATATTTTGAATTAATGGTAGAGTAATTTTGATATTTTCCATTTTGCTGATTGAAATTGTAATTTTTATTTAAGTTTTTGTGAATAAGTGTCGGGTGTTGAGGTTGCTGGGTTCTTATGGGACTGTGAAATATAGAAAGTGATCGATTTTGAGACAATTGTAAACGGTGACATGTATATTTTGAATTGTTGGTAGAGTAATTTTAATATTTTCTATTTTGCAGATGGAAATTGTGATTTTTATTTATGTTTTTGTGAATAAGTGTCGGGTGTTGAGGTTTTTGGGATCATATGGGGTTTTAAAACGTAGAGGGTGATCGGCTTTGGGACTTTTGTAAACGATGACACGTATATTTTGAATTATTGGTAGAGTAATTTTGATATTTTCTAGCTTGTAAATGGATGTTGCAATTTTCATATATCTTTTCGTGAATAAGTATCGGTTGTTGAGGTCTTATGGGGTTTTAGGTCGTGGAGAATAATCACTTTTGCAATTTCTGGAATTTCTGTAAACGATGATACGTATATTTTGGGTTCTTGATAGAGTAATTTTATATTTTCTAATTTGCAGATGGATGTTGCAATTTTTATTTATCTTTTCGCAATAAGTGTCCAATCATGGAGTTTCTGAAAAGTTCAAAGTAATCGTTTAGGTTGCTAATTGAATTCATTTTAATATTTTCTATTTCACAGATCGAAATAAGAATTTTATTTATACTTTTGTGAATAAACGTGGCATGCATAAATCATAAAGTTCCGCGAGGCTCTTGAAACGTGCAAAGTAATCTTCTTCGTGATATTAATAAATAAATAGTTTATTTATAGTTTTTCATGGAAACAGAATCAATGATTTTACTTATTCTTTGTAAATACATACCATAGATTATAGCGAAGGAATTACAGCGCTCTCGAGAAATTCCCACTGATGCAGTGCATTTTATTACATTACTAAAATCGCAGATAGATCGTCCAGCTTTAATGAACAATTACCATTTGCCGGAACGAATTTCTCCTGCAAATAATGGCATAATATTAGCATCAAGGGGGGTAACGTTTGAATATAACGAATGGTAGAAAGTTTCTGTGTGGGGCTGGAGAATTTTTGTGACAAAGGAAGATTTTGTTGAACGTCGGATTCATTTAAAAGTTTCAGAGAACACACGAGAAAAAGTGCCAGCATTATGGGGTGAGAAAGTTCGAGTCGAGGGTGTGATGAGTTTACACAGTGTTATAAACTTTACATTTTTCACCTCACCAGCAAACTGAAGAACTAATTCGTCATTTAATTTCTCGCATTTAAAGTGCATTTTTTTCCACGTCCTCCGCAGTTTTTCGAAATAAAAATCTAAGAAAAGAGTATACATACTCGTTGAAAAATATCATTCATCGCGAAACGTATTTTATTATAAATTATTCGAAATTTTCGTATGGGATTTTCGAGGTTTTTCGTGTCCCGCAATGCGAAACGTGGTTCTCGGAGCACGATAATTTATTACCATAGTTTAACAAGAGTCGATGACCACAGGGAATGGAAGGTCGATGAAGGAAGGTCTCTGCCTCGAAATACTCGATTCTTTTTCTTTTCTTTGACATAACACGGAGAAAAACAATCGTACTGACCGTGATGCCTGTGACGTAAGGGCTATCAACATTGGCGCGAATTTTGGAGCGGCGTTTAAAAATATCATCCTACTCGAAACAGCTGCGTCGATGGAAAGTTTCGTCGATTTACCAGCGACCTGTGAAGATGGGAACGAACCCGTGAAACATTTCATTCAATATTTCCGACCTTCTCCTTACCATCCCGGAATTGTTCAAGTCATTAACACTAGAACTACCGATCTTTAATGGGTACCTAACTATAACGTGCACAGATTATAGTAATTTCAGCGGTACGATGAATACGAGTGAATATATCGATTAAAGTTCATTCTTAATACGAGTTGATACAAATTTTATTCTTAAAGCAGGTGTATGTGCTCGGTGATTGCAAAAAAGGAAAATTCTGGAACCAGTCATTTTCACTGGGTTGGTAGTTCTAGTGTTAATAACTTAACCCTTTGCACTCGAGAGGTGAGCTTCAGTCACCATTTCATAAAATTTGGAAGATCGATGCTAATTGATATATCAAATTTAATGTAATGTAACAGCATTTCGCTTCGAATTATATATTATTGAACGCCGGCTCTCGTCACCTCTCCTCTGTCACGATTTATGACACTTTTCGAAAAAATAACTCGCGCTGAATCTTCAGCCACTAGTATCGAGCGATTTACCATTAAAAACGTTAACACGTGGAGAAAATGAAGAATAATACCAGTAACGTTTTATTTATACTATATTAATTTTAATCGGGATAATGTCAAACAGTGTTTGAAATAATTAATATCGTTTTATTATTAGACAAATGATTCTTTTCTCTCTGCATTGAATTTTAACCCTTTGCACTCGAGAGGTGAGCTTCAGTCACGATTTCATAAAATTTGCAAGATCGATATTAATTAATATGTTAAATTTAATGTAACGTAACATAGTGTGGGAGGTATCGAAATCAAATAATTCCACAATTCCATTATTATACAATTCTTTATTTACTGCTCAAAAAATATCGTCAGTTTTTTAGTAGAGAATCTTTGATTTTCTACTCTTCTATAGCCAAAAAATCATCGAGTGCAAAGGGTTAATAATAATATTAATTCAAAATTTACTTATTACTTATTTATTAATTAACTTATTTATTAATTCTAGTTGGTGCTAGATGTATTCATACAATTATTTGTTGCATTCAATGAATCTGAGGGTATTTTTGGCGTTTTCTGTGTTGCTGAAGATTTCTTTTAATGAATTAGGAACCTTTGCTTGGGTTCCTGAAGCCTCGTATTCCTTACAGAAAAATAAAATATGTTCGATGGTTAAGGGATGTTAGCACTTGTTGCAGTAGGGTGAGGGGTGTTTTTTTCAAAATTCTAGAATGTCCGATCTGGATCCTATTTAGTACGACTTAGTCTCTTCTGTTAGCAGGTCTTCCTATTCCAAAAAATGTATTTTTATTTAATTTTTGCAACTGTACATCTGTACGCTTAATTATTTTTAAGCAATCGCAAAATAAATAGAAATATTCAAAAAATATCGAATAGATTAAATAAAGATTTGTTTATCATTATTTATTAAAAAGAAAAATAATTTCGTGCGATGAAAATTAATTTTCTGAGATTATCGTAGCAACATTTGGTATCAATTCGTGTAAAATTTGAAATATAACGTGTACTATATTTCGTTTGTGGTCAAAAGACTTCGCTCCAAGGTACGAAAGACACGTATCGGAAAAAATAATATCGACGTCGTGCATTTCGAGGAATATTCATATTTATAAACATTTTCGTTCGAGAACGGTTCATATATATTTGTAACCCAATGTTTTCCCCTCGATCAGTCGAATTCTTCTTCGCACATTTTTCTCTTGGAAATAGAAACGAAGAATCTTATGCATATTGAGCATCGGGGAAGCTGGTCCGATATTTTCACGAATGTGCTCGAGACATTTGAATTTTCTCTTCCATTTCTTTAAATAAATTATAATATTTCGTAATCCATTCATATTTATCTCTGTAATATATAATTCTAAAATTGTACTATGAAAAGCAGCGAATTCCACGAAGTGCATGCCAAACGCAAACAATTTTTGTCTGCCCTGAAAGTGGGAGCAAAATATTTATTAAAAATGGAGTTCAGAGCGTTATTAAAAGTAGTCAAAGAATTTTATTTTAAGCACCATTAACTTAATAACTATGTTACGTATCAGTCAAAATTTCCTGCGATCATAGGCTACCAAAAATTTACTGAAAATTAAAAATAACAATTTTCTAAAATTCGTCAATTTCCAGTAAATTCTATAAGCAGAGAAAATTACCAAAAATATCTTTAAAAAATTTAGTTTCGAAGATTTGACTATGTCTACAAAATTATGGTTCCTATTAATTCTTTATTCGATAGAAATACAATAAAAAAAGGTTCGCAGAAGAGAATAAATGGTGATCAGCGCACAAAATGGCCGCCACGCGTATACGAAATGACCGGTTGCAACAGTTGACAGGATAAAACACGGAAAGATCGGTTGCGGTCGCAGGAATATCAGAAACGTTTCAAACCAGCAATTGTACAACGAGAAGTTCCTCGACCGTTTTGAACCCGGGAACCCAGAATAATCCGGAGAATGCGAAGCTAATTAGAGAGTGGAATTAATTACTCACGGAATGGACGCCGACGAAATTGCAACCGGGGACGTGCATGCGTTTTCTTTGTTTAACTAATTGCGGTTGCGTTTACGCCGTCGACGATACATTCGCCGAGATATTTCGCGATATCCTTCTGCAAACGATCGCCATTCTTTCGCTAACGAAATTAATATTCAACCAGATCTGTCCAACGAAGATCGCCTCGCAGAGGTGACATTCTCTGCGATTACGTTCGAAGATTTTTCATCCTCGCGCGACGAAAATTTTCATATTTCAACGTTCCATTTGTCTGCCAAATCTTCGTCGTTTGGCAGATCTGATGTATCGCAGTTCAAACAGTTGTCTGCTTTCTGATGAATAAACGCTGTTCGTGTTCATTGTCATCGAATTGACACGCGGAATGCGTTAATTGGAGTTTTTGCTCTGGTGCAAAAATAGGCGTAGCTCTCGGAGTCCTTGTTCGAGTTGGATGAAGCAGAAGATGGTGATTTTCGGAATTTTAGTTTGGATTCGAGGGAAGATTGGTCCAAGGGCTTCGAGATTTTATTCAACTGTGATTTAAATGAACGGAGGGGGTTAGATACCGTGGTTTGATCTAGGTCTTGTCGTGATTTAGGTGAAGCCTCGGTTTAAGATTGATCTAACTTGGCTTCAAGCAGGATTTATTCGAAACCTGATATCTTATAATTTATTTCCAATTTCGAATAGTTTGTATTTTAGAAATTTCATAAAAGATCGTTCGCATTGACTTTATTTCGCTTTTACTTCATTTTGAATATGTCAGAATTAAATTGAAACGAAAATGATTTTAATTCTGATATTTGTTTGATTAAATGCAAAATAAGAAATGCAAATTTAAGTTTCAACAGGGCGTTGCGCGAATATGAAACGCAGATGGAACTGTCATAATTTAAGTTTGTGGTTGTAGTTACAATGTGTCGTGCAACCAAGTTTCCACGTTGCTCGTTTATCTCTGAAAAGCTGCATCCTCGTGACTTACTTATTTAGCTGCAGCGTGCAATTTAATAATGTCAGTGTCGCTGGCAACACTATGATCTTCCCCTAGTCTTCCATGCTCGTTTTAAGAAAGAAGTTTAACGTTAATCTATGTAGAAACTCGCCAAATATTAAAACAATCTTAGTTTTGGAACTTTTGAACATATTTAATTCGCAGACGATCAATATACGAAAATCAAAATAAATTAGACTCTTTAATAATAAGGAAATAAATAATAAAGAATAATACTGTTTAATTAAATTAAATAATATTCTGTGAGCATTAGCATTTCCGGTTACGAAGGATGAAAGATATGGACAGTAAGTTTCAACTCGAGCAATTTATTTAAATTTATTATATCAGTAAAAGATTGGACGGAAATTTAAAAAATTTAAATTTCCTTAAGGACAGTGTCGTGTCTTTGTTGTAATCTTATTTTGCAATATTTATTTTTGGAAAAGGAATATCAGGAGACTCCTAATTTAATTACGTTATTATGTTGGCTTCTGTATAATATATAAATGAAGTAGTCATTAAATTGTTTAGATGGTTTGTATATATGAAGGGAAAAAGAAGAGGGAAGGAATGATGGTGAAAAATGATGAAACTTATATTGATTAAGGTTCAGATCGATTTCGAAATGATCCTACTTAAATATTTATACCACCACCAAGTAAACCGAAACATGCGACTTACCATTTGCCTGATACTCTATTGAATAATGGAACCTGGATACAGCTGGTACTCATTTGCCTCCTTGATTCAATTTTCCCAGTTTCCAATTGTTGGAAACTCTCTTCGCCAACACAAATAATTGGAAGAATTAATTTTAAATTAATCTATTGAAATTAGTAATATTTAGAAGTTAAATAATATAAAGAAATTTGCAAATAATATTAACTATAAAATAATTTCAATACAGATTGCAAATATTATTATAAACGACTATTTTAATCATCATAAAACTATAGACTATCTGTAATTGAATTATAATAATATCACTAATTATTATTATAATTTTATTCGACCATTAAACGAATTTTCTATTCGTTAATACCCTGAAATTTTATGGAGTAAGAATATAATTGAATTATTAAAGAAATATTCTGTATTCATTAATTTATTAGTATTACTATAATAATCATTAAGAATTTGATTTTAGGTGACACAGAGTGGTAGAGTGTAAATACAGTGAACGAGGGTTGATAACTGGTTGAAGATGCTAAATGATAACTCTGATTCACTCTATTCACACCTGAGAACCACCTTACTTAAATTCGCGATGCGTCCCATACGAAGTCAGAGCGGCGAATGACCTCGTGCTACCACTCGCCCTTCCTTATATAGCCAGCGGCAGCTGGCTTCGGGTGCCGCGTCGCGTCGCGCGGGAACGCCCGATCATTGCCGATGTTTCGAAAAACGATTTTTCCGTTATAACATCCCGCATTTTTCGAACTTTTTCATTAATACATCAAACTTACATCCTCTACAACTTATCACAACAACAAATTCAACAATTTAAACACATTTCACAAATCCAACCAATATTTACACTCTTATTATATTCAAATATTTTTACTGTCTTTTTAAAGAAAATAAATAAATACATATTACTATTTAATTGCTATTAATCGTTATCTCGTTATACAATAAATGTCAATAATTAAATATGATATAATTTCTGTTATTATTCCGATTTTTAAATTCACTGTTCTTCGTAAAAATGGGATGAGGATTGAAATTTTTTAAATGTTTGTTAAGGTCGATATTTGGTTTGGTGCGACACAAATATCGACGCTGAATCTCGCGTCTTTATAGCCGCGATGTAAGCTCGTCTCCATCTGGCGGCTCCGCCGGAAAGGTCTCGGGCTTTCAAGTTCCCGCGAAAGCTTTCGACTGGTGTTGCCATCTGGTTGAGCCTCGACGAACTGACATTATGTTTATAAATAATCCATTTTGCGGCTGGTTACTGGCCGATGCCGTCGTTTAACGTCGAACGTCCATTGGCCTCGTAAATCCACGCAAAAGCTCATGCTCATGGGGTCTGTCTGTCGGATGTTTGGATCTTAGATATATTAACTTCGGATCAGGGTCAGAACTTCCTGTTCCTTGACTTTCTCGAATTAGTATTCCTCTCGTGCTTCGCTAGATTCTTCGTTTATTTCTCTCGTGTTTGAGTTAGGCTGGCGATGGACGTGTATCCATGGAGAGCATCGTTATGGGGCCCGTTGAGTAATATAGGGCTCATGAAGAAATTTGTACGAAAAAGTGAAAGATTTAAGTGGAAGATGTTCTACTTGTTTCGTTTCTCAGGTTTCTTCTATATTTCTTTTATAATTTTACAATTTTATTTTTATTTTATTCAATTGGCTACTCATGTGGACTTGGTAATTATATTTTATTCAGTATCTAAATTGATAATAATTTAACACTGAGACAACCAATGACTTGTTTCAGACATTTTAAAATATTCAACTGCTTTCAGTCAAATTAATGAAATTAATGTTAATCAACAACGGAAATTAATGAAATTAATATTGATTCACTCTAATTAATCGTCAATTATGTACACCACGTTTAAATACACATTTAGGTACACGTAATTCTAGCCTTATTAATATTATTAAAACTGATTTCGAATAAAAACTAATTTCATATTATTACAAACACAAATTAATTTTTAATAATTTGATTCACTTGTTACTTATTTATAACTTGAAAAATGTATTTTTATTTATCTAAGTATTTTATTTAATTTTCTATGCGATTAATTGTTTTTAAGTAACCGCAAAATAAACAGAAATATTCAAAAAATATCGAATAAATTGAATAAAGATTTCTTTATTGTTATTTATTAAAATGAAAAATAATTTCGTACGATGAAAATTAATTTTCTACAATTGTCGTAGTATAACGTTTTTCTAGTAATAAATAATAGCATTTATTACTAGAAAAACGTGAGAAAATCTCGAATCTGATCTCCGAGTTACGAATCCAAGTTAACAGTACCTGCAATCTTCGCAAGGAACAGAGTCTTAAGGCAAGATTTGCAACTCTCGCGATTTATCCATCCAGACCCTACAGATAAATTCCCTAACAGAGAGGGAAACGCGGAGATCCCGCATCTGAGCATACGAACCAGCGGAAATAAACGAAACAGGGCACAATATCTCAGCCTAAAATCTTCGCGAACGCGCATGAATCCGTTATAAATAGCGATTTGCTCGACAAAAACATTAACTAATGCGCCGGTGGAGCTGCTTCGTCGTTCGCGAATCCTCTTCCTCCGTCTCTCGTCTGTCCTCCCAGCTGTGCTTACTCGTTTCGAATTGTTAGATCAAATATAGAGGTCCGTACGGCTATATTCCCTCGCACTTGCCAAAGAAACTTCGCACGATTTACGAAGGGGATTTGCATCTGGTTGGCTCCGTCTCGTAATTCGACTGGTTTTCTTGGAGACCATCGTTTCCGGAATATCGTGGTGGCGTCGTGACAACGCCAGACCTTTTAAAACAGGGCACGAACGAAGAATGTCGTCTTTCGCAATCCTTTATTGCACGGCATCAGTCACGCGTGTTGCAAGTCGCTCGTAATTTTTGGGCGAATATCTAACGGACCTTCGCGAAGAAAAATTCGAATTGTAATTCGTGACTTATCCCACGAGTTTATGCAAGCATTCAGAATGCATGCACATTCGCGCAATATAGGAATAAAGTAATATAGGAATATAGGAATATGGAATATAGGTTAGGAATATGGAATATGGAATATGGAATATAGGTTAGGAATATAGGAATATAGAATATAGGTTAGGAATATGGAATATGGAATATGGAATATAGGTTAGGAATATAGGAATATAGGAATATGGAATATAGGTTAGGAATATGGAATATAGGAATATAGGAATATGGAATATAGGTTAGGAATATGGAATATGGAATATGGAATATGGAATATAGGTTAGGAATATAGGAATATAGAATATAGGTTAGGAATATGAAATATGGAATATGGAATATAGGTTAGGAATATAGGAATATAGGAATATAGGAATATAGAAATATGGAATATAGGTTAGGAATATAGGAATATGGAATATAGGTTAGGAATACGGAATATAGGAATATAGGAATATGGAATATAGGAATATGGAATATAGGAATATAGAAATATGGAATATAAGTTAGGAATGTGGAATATAGGTTAGGAATATGGAATATAGGTTAGGACTATAGGACATACAGGTTAGTTCTCCGCAATGAAAATATAAAAATTGGCGACACGTGTATGACATTGGATTCTCGATAAAGATAAATTAATTTCCCAACTGGTGAAGAATTTTCGTCCCAGGATCGAATACCCACCCTAGCTTTTTTAATTCTCGAATGCTACACGTGGACATGTATTATTCGCAGAGTCGTGCAACTCTGTGAACGTCATAGGCCACACTATTTTATGTGGATTAAGATATTCTGATATCTTCTCGTGATTTGTGCTTCCAGTATATCAGTGATCACTATTTTTAACAGGGATTCTTAAAAAAAAAGAGAAAGAATTGCGCGTTGAGAGATCAAAGATATATTCGCGACGATCCCGGAATTCGAAATAACTGTCGAAGGTTAATTTTAACTGTCTAAGTCTTTCCATTTTCCGTTAATCGGAAAATAAAAATCGCATCTTTCCACGATTTTGTTTGTATTTACTCTGAAATTTGTTTCACTCTATATTCGCGTTACTTATTAACCTCTTGCTGGTTTCCGTTTCACGTGAAATGTAGAAATTTGCATTTTAAAATTTAATTTATGGAGAACCGTGGAAATGGTAAAATTTATTTTATGAAAAACCGTGGATATGGTAAAATTTATTGTACGGAAAACCGTGGAAATGGTAAAATTTATTTTATGAAAAACCGTGGATATGGTAAAATTTATTGTACGGAAAACCATGGAAATGTTAAGATTTACTTGATGGAAAACTATGGAAATGTTAAGATTTACTTTATGGAAAACCATGGAAATGTTAAGGTTTACTTTATGAAAAACCGTGGAAATGTTAAGATTTCCTTTATGGAAAACCATGTAAATGTTAAGATTTCCTTTATGAAAACCCATGGAAATGTTAAGATTTCCTTGATGGAAAACCATGTAAACTCGAATTTTTCGGGATACCAACCTTCCTTAAATTTTGATCGTTTATCGGTCATCTCTCTCGCTCGTTAAATAGATAACACGAAAAATCGGGAACCTTTGACCGATTTTTCACGTAATTATACGACGCGAGGTGCCATAACAGTCATGAAAGTCTAGGAAACGATTTTACAAAACCGCAGAGCAGACGAACGGACAAAGGCGTCTCTCGCTGTTCATTTAATAAAAAGAAAAGGAAGAGAATATAAGCTGCTGAGGAGGCGAAAATAAAAGTCGCAGCCATTAAACCCGAAGAAAGGATAACTCGACTAACGCGGGAAGAAAGCTTGGAAAAAGGTAAGAAAATGGAAACGTACGGAGACGGGATTCAACGAAGCGTGAGAGGTCGGGGGCATCGAGTCAGAAAGTAGATGAAAGATGAAACAGAATTTTCCGCGGAAGTCCAGACAAAAAGGGGCGGAGGAAATTGACACAGGTTGTTGGCATTGCGAAGGAAATAGGATATCGTAAATCGAAAGAAAATTTCATAAGCCGATACCGCGCCATTTTTCATTATCTACTCGCTGTGCTGCTTATTCTTGAAATTTAATTTTTCAAAATTCCTCTATTGCTCTCAGTAGCCATTTCTTGAATTTTCCTATGAATTCTCCTACAAGTGAAGAATTTCAATATACGATGGATCACCAATAAATGTTTTCCTATCTTTTATTATATTTTATTTTATTTTATTTTATTTGATTTTTCCAATTTTGTTCTTTAGAAAAGAGGTATTTTAAAATTCAGTACTCAGATAATCGAAATTATAAAAATATTAAAATTGATCAAAGAAAATTGGAACATTGTACTATTTCACCATTTACCATTTTTTAAATTTCCTTTTTGGAATTCCGTTTGAAACTATAGTGGAATTTTAATATTCAGTGGGTTATTAATTAATTTTTATTTATGTATATGTTTTTGGGGCTAAATATTGGTCTTTATCTCCATTTTGAGTGCCTCAAAAATATCGATGGTCATGATATTAATTATGCTATTATCACTTCGATTGGTACAACCCTAGAAATTGAAGCTCGAGAAAACTTGTTACCAAGACAGTTTACCCTAGGCTTAGTAGTAGGAATAATTCTCTCAATTCAAAGACGTAAGAGCAAGGGATAAATTATCTCCTAAGATAGTGCCAAATTGAATTCCAAGGAAGAGGGACGCTTGTGCGGATTGTTAAATGAGCTTGGCTCGTGATGTGATCTCCTATCGCGATGACATCGATGCATTAATACCTTCTTAATCGCCACTTTGTTAAATACTCGATAACATCTGGTATGTTCTCTTAACGAACGAGAAATTTTACCTAGAAACTCAAAATTTAACAAAAATAAAAGGGACAATAAAATGAAAAATTTGTAGACAATCGAAACGTAGATAAAATATAAAAATTAATTAAAAGATTCATATTGTAAATTTCTTTTGATAAGAAAATAAAAATAGAGATTCGTTTCTTATACGAACCCCCTAATTTCTTTATATACTTGTTTCGATGTGAAATCTTGCAATTATACGTTTTTTAATTTGACTTTGAAATTCTTTTATTTCCAAGGAAATTTATTTCCCAGTGAAAATTCGAATGGTAGAATAATTATGGATTTTTAACCCTCTGCGCTCGACTTTCTTTTTGGCTAAAGAAGGGTACGAGTTGAAAAATTTTCTGCTATAAAGCTGATGATATTTTTTGTGCAGTAAATAAGAAATCGTATAATAATTGACACGTAGAATTATTTAACTTCGGTACCTCGCACACTGTTACATTATTTTAAATTTCATATATTAATTAATATCGAGCTTCGAAATTTGATCAAATGGCGACTGAAGGGCGCCCCTCGAGAGCAAAGGTTTAATAAATAGTTCCTATCTTTTAAATAAATTCCTTTTGGAGCAGAATATGTCAATGGAATTATGCAATATTTCACGTTTAAAATTGTCAACTATGTATCATAATTCTTTCATGGATAATTTATTTTTTTACAATAATTTAGTAACAGGTACATCGATTTTTCGATTTTTCCAATAAAATTGCTTCGTTTCTTAGTGCAATTAAAAATCGTGTCATCGAAATCTGCGTAAAGCGACGTTTCACACCTGAGGTGTGGCTCCCTGTCTCGTACTTTTGGCCGATAGTGTAACACACGGTTGAAAGGGTTAAGAATTAAATTTGTAGGTTGGCGACCTAGCGAATTGTAATTAATAACTACTATCGCAATTAAACCAATTATGCCGACTGTACTCGATGTTAATGTTGGAAGTTAACAGGGATGGAGTTTTTAAGTGGCCAATGGAAGCTCTAAGTGCTCGTGTCAGAAGTCAAACACGAAATTCACGTGGGAGTAACAATCGTGTTACCGTCTGCAATTAAATTCGCATTCAAACAGTTCCAATGTAATTAATAACTTTCGGCGAATCTTACATTCGGTGTGACGTAATAAAAATAAGGGAACACGAGCTTAAGCGAACCTGATTATCAACGTTAACCGACACGATGAAAATTCTGCCAAGAAAGTAGTAATAATTTATTCAGATAATTATGGTGGCCACTAAAAAATTCAATTAGAACAAAGTTGTTTCATGAATGTGCGAGTATTACATGGACGAAATTACCTGTGAATAATTCATTATTTTACCGTGGATATCGCTAATCATTATGAAACATGTTTTAATTAGAATGTTGTTAATATTTAGTCGGAGAATATAATTTTCACGATTTTCGTAAGAATTGTACAATTGCGAAATTATAAAGCATAATGGTGACTATTCCTATCAATTTTATATTTCCTTCTCTCTTCGCGTGACAATGATCGACAGACATTCTAGCAGGATTTTTAATACTCTGTTCCTTTCTTTTCTATTTTTTATTTTTTTTTTTTTAAGATCGAAAATAAAAGAGGTTAAATGATAACACTTTCGTACGAGAATCGTAATATTTCATGGTTCGTGGACGACTGTTGTACCTGTTTATTTAAGATGTTCATATACAAATCGATAATACTTGTACCTTTATTTTTACATCCTCTTCGTTGACGTATAATTACTGTGTGTCAAGTGGCCGAGATTTATTATCGAGTTAAACGAGTTTTGTTTTAAATCGAAATAATAAATAAATCTATATATAATTTAGGACACATTTAAGATAGATTACCAACCTGTATTTCGTTACAGTATATCGACAATAATTTCTCCAAATAGTCTTCAAGCAAATTCGAAAGTTTATAGAAAGTTCATGGAGCGAAAAGGAGTCTCGATAAAATGGGAAAATTGTAAAAGAAAAAGTAAAATATTATTAATCTTCTTACCCGTTTTAATATTAAACCTACTACGGCCAATTACATGATCGACAAATAAAGAAAAGAGAAAAAATCTAGAATAATTATATAAACGTGGACACGGAAAAATTAATTTGTATACGTGTATCAGTAAAAAGTAATCAAAACGATAACCTTGAATGCTGAATTCTTAATTAAATATTTAAAAATGAATATACTTCGAAATAAATAAGCTTCGAACTGTGTATCGGAAATTGAAATACACAATTTTAATTTTATTTTGTTATTTAATTTCAAATTTAACGCTAGGTTTACGGAGGCTATTTCTATACCTATTTCTAAGGACACCTGTCAAATTGACAGGTAAAGGAAACCACGTGCTTTTTTTTAACGATTAGTTTAATTTAAAAACTAATATTATATATTATATTAACAGTCTTAATATAGGTTAACTAAATATGTTATCATCGTATAATTAGAGCAACCCTTCCGTTAAATTGACGGGTTCCGTAAATCTAGCGTTAAACGCACATTTTCTTCACGACCAAAATAAAATAAAGATATTTGGTTTATATTTTAAAAGTTTAAAACTATTCCGTCAATAATTTTTCTGCCACCATACTGTTAGCGATGGGTGAAATTTAATAACAATAAGAATAATTATTTATTTAATTACGAAGATTATCAAACACAAATATTGGGTTGAAATATAATTATTTTATCACTATCACCTGCTCACACGTCCTCTCTATTAATCCCTTGCACTCGACGACTTTTTCGTAACAGAAAAATAGTAATTCGAAGACTCTCTGCCATAGAGTCGACGATATTTTTACCCCTTAACGTTCTGACTTTTAATTATGAACATCCACCAACTCCAATCCAGCAACTCCAATTTATTCTCATCATACTTCGACTTGTAAGTTTTCATGTGTCAGATTTTAAATGCTACAATAACGTGTAAATAATAATATCACAGTTATTCAAAACAATCTGTATTCATCTCAGAAGTAATATAATTTTGATTACAATATTTATATTAATTATAATTCAGGCAGCATCGGTGGTGCCTGAGAGGCACACAAGGGTTAAAATGGTGAATGAGAAGTCATATGCAAATTAAGACAGAATTATTTTTCTTCGATATTCCTACAAATCGTTAGGTAATTTTAAATTTGATATATTAATTAACTTCGATCTTTAGAATCTGATTAAATGGTGACTGAGAGTCACCTCTCGAGTGCAAATATTAATACTCATCTGCAACTGACATATTCCAAGTCACTCTCTTTTTTCTTCCTTCTTTCATACATGTGGGAATGAAATAAGTGTGGCTCTGGGAAATGTCGAGTGTGTCTGGACATAGAATGAAAGTGACCATGTGCGCAAGGATCGACTGCAAGGATTATTTATGGTAGAGTCGAGTGAAAGTTTAAGGATGCGTGCAGAAGGAGCATGACTGGAGAAGAAAGTCAGGGTATGAATGAGGAGGACGAACGGTTTAAATAAGGGTGCAAGGGCACGGACGAGACAGTCCTTCACGGTCTTCAAGATAGCGTTTAACAAGTAAAAATCGAGCGTACCCCTAGCGAGTCTCTAGTTTCGTGGCCGATAATATAAGCATAAGCTTATTGTATTTTAAGAAGCAGTAAAGCAACAGTACTTCTGCCCCACAACCCCGGATCCTACATACATTACATTAACATACACAATTCACGCAGCACCTCAATCATTACACGCATACTGATTTATCATAATAACCTGAATTTATTACATATTTCCATCCCACGCATACTTGTTCCACTCATTCCATATTTATATTAAAATTATATTTAAAAATCTATGTCACCATTACCACACGTACGGCCTATTCATGGACTTCAACAGACCCCTAAAACACCCCTGAAGGACCACAAGACGAAATACCCAATTTCCACCGCCATCTGCCGCAAGCTACGAGCCACAAGGTCTCGAAGTACCGAGAAAAACGGTGTCATCTTCGTGGTTGGACGACCTGGTGGCATAATGTTGCCAGCCCTCGCCGACGAGGGACCCCTGTTCGCAGCGGACGCATATAATCGCCATAAATTCGGCGACGGGGGTGGCGCTGGGCTCGTAAACGACTGCGATGTCTTACGAGTTCATTCACGCTGTCGGCGCTGTCAACGAGCCAGTTCCACAGGAATCCGATTTACGGACGCGTAACGTCGATATTTGATTTATTCGGTCGGGGTCCGTGTGGCCGAAATAGAGAGCCGGCGTTCGCCATTATTCTTCGCGCGTTCGATGCGCGGCGCGCTGTTTGTTTCGTTTTTCCACGGGGGCGAAGTGCGAGGCAGAGGGTGGGTTTTGTTCGCGGGCCAAGCTCGCAATCAACGCCCTTTGTCTCCCTTAAGCTCGACCCGGCGTTGAAAACCCGACGCGTCGCGCGCGATGAGAACCATCGCCGCGGCTCGCAGTGATAAATTTCGATCGAAATTCATCGCGGGCCAGAGGTGACTGTATGGACCGTGTACTGGCCTGGAAATTGATTTGCCCGCGCGGGGTTCATTGTAAGTGAAGGAAGAATATAGTAATTGGTCGCGTTTAAAATGGTAAAGAGGAGTGGGCGATTGGAATTTTGTTTTCGCAGGATCTCGCGTGTTTGTTTCATTTCCTGTCTTTGATCGTTGTTTTGCTAATTTCCCGCCGGTGATGGGATCTCTGTTTGATGTGGATGGAAATGGAAATGATTGTTTGGGCTTGGTCGTTGATGATGGCCGGTCCGGGGAACTCCGGGGGATATTTGGGACTTGAGATATGGGGCTTTGCGCGAGTGTTGGTTTTATATGTGTGAACGGGGATGAGATAGAATAAGTGGAAGTCATTTTCGATGATATAAATATAATATGTGCGAGTGGAACTTAGTATGGATGTTGTTAAAAATGTTTGGAAGAATTTAGTACAATAAAACTGTTACGTGAGAATCGTCAAAGAGAAAACATGGGTTAATAAGAGTGAGTAAAGAATTTTCTAGATAGTCAGTCTTTTTGTTTAAAATAATTTGTTGCGAATTGTTGTCAATATTTAAGTATTATTATTTAAATATATTAAATTGTTAACTGTTAAAAAACGTACAAGATATTGGTTTTCATTTTTATCCATATTTTGGGTTTGTTCTTCGTGGGAGTACAATTTTATGTCGTTAATAATTGAAATTATGAATTCAATATTGCCGAAATATAATCGTTTTTCGTGTTGCTTTCACAATTAGTTTAATTGTGAGATTATTGAATGAAAAGTATCGTTCTGAGGTTGAACAAAGGTAAATATTTGTTTGACAGAGAAAATTGGATTAGAAGTACCATTTTTCTTATATGAAATAGTTGCTTTTACTATGTATTTTATCAACAATGTATTTCATAAAAGATATACTCTTTTCTTTCTTTTCTTTTTCAGAAGAGTTAGGCTCCACTGTTATGGATAATTTATTGAACTTATTTTAGAAGAAATTTGGAATTCGTGTAATTTATATTGGGTTTATTCTTCGTGGAAGTACAGTTTTACATTGTTGGCAATCCAGATTATAAATCCAATATTCTCGAAATATAATCGTTTTTCGTGGTACTTTCGAAATTAGTTCAATTGTGAGATTATTGAATAAATAGTATCTGAACATAGGGAATTATCTTTTTGACAGAGAAAGTTGGATAAAGAGTACATTTTTCTAATATTAGATAGATGCTTTTAGTATGTATTTATTAATAATGTATTTCATAAAAGATATATTCTTTTGTTTCTATCCTTTTTCTAAAGACTTAGGCTCCACTGTTATCGGTGCTCTGTTTAACTTATTTAAGTTGAAATTTGGAATTCGAGTTAATTATATCCAACAGCTTTAATCTTCTTGAAAGTATAATTATCTGTAAAATAATTAAATAAGGAAAATTATTCTTTTAATTCAATATAGATTTACAATGATCTGTTTCCCCAATGGCAATTACACCCGAAATTAAAATTACCCACGAGCACCCAATTCTAAATATAAAAAAATTCTATTACATTTTAAAATTCTATACTTCATTTAAATATTCGATTGCAGAACACGCGGTTTACATATTTATCAGAGAAAATAAATAAAATCAAATTTTCCATCTCCAAAGAACTTCCTCAATTTATTAAATTTGAATGGGAAGGACCACAGAAAATTTTGACCGACTCACCCACGCAAAAATTAAAAAAAAAGAAAAATTTCCAAGACCTGAACTGAAACACCAATCCCTACACTCCGATTTCAAATAACTCATGCAACATCTCGATACTTACTTCACTCCACCAGTCAGTGAAACAGACCCAGAGAGCGATAATCCCTTGACATTGCACATTCCACGGATCCTTCCTCTGGGTCTACGCAGCGTCGCAGGGGGAGCCGCGTAGTTATCGTCTGGTACCGTGGCCACGTCGTCGTGGTGGCCATCGTCGTCCTAATTATACGTGTTTCTCCGTATTTCTGGAATTAGACTGAGGATGGGGCGCGGCGCGGTTGACTCTCTCGCGCTGAAGCGGAGGCGTGCTTCGGAAGCTCAGTCGCGCGTGATCCACCTCGAATCGCGCATTCATCCTCCACGAAGAAGCCACTTTCGTGAACCACTTCGTCGCGCCTTCGCAGCAACCGGGCTCGTCCGATGGGGCGTCCACGTAGGCATCGATCCGTGCCCCGAGTACCGATCGATCGTCGATCCTGCTGATCGAGGAACCTTCGCGAACCTCCGTATCGCTCGCTCCTCAAATCTCCAAGCCTTTGCTCTTCGTCTTCTCCCGATTCGCTGATTTCTCTTCTATCCATCGCGTGAAACACCGTTGCAAAGTCCAAAGAACGTCATCCGTATCTCTGAATGAGAAATAAACGTGATATTGGATCCAAGTAGAAGTAACGGTACAGAAAATTAGGTCGGAAGATAACCCAGAGTCTCAAGGTACCTCGAATAGATATTGCAAATCGGGTCTGTGGAAGATCGGAGTCCATCGAGTTCCTCGATCACCTATCGATACCTACTGGAGAGTCATTGGGAGATCATCGTTCGAGTGCGTATCGTGATTGAGTGAAGAGATTTGGATTTTCTCGAACGGCTGGTTAGCGTAATCTGAGTGAAGTTTAAGTTGTGAACCGGTGAAGAGGATAGGAGAAGAATCGTCATGGCGACCACGCAGGTCTTCCAGGACTGGGATTCTCCCCATGAGACCATCAGCTCCATGACCAGGACAAGCACCACTCGTAAAAGCACCACGACTACAACGACCAGGAGAGAGGTAAGATCGGAGGGATTCAGGGTGAAGGGAGAACAGGGAATGACGAGCATTAGGGCTGAGAAATCGATTTTCCGCTCACGCAACGATAAAATTTTATGCTCCGAGGTTGTTATTGGACCGGCAGGATAGTTTGGGTTAGAGAGTGGGTTAGCTGTGAATTTATTTAAGACGCAGAGTAAGTTTGGAAGCTGGTTAGCCAGCTGTTTACCGTCGTATGCGTGTTTCTGGTTGACTTGGAGGTGTAGGCTGTTATGTATGCAGACGTGCAATCCGGAGTGCACCTTTCTGCTGTTTCGCAACTGCTGAAACTGGGTCTCCTGATAAGTTTGGAGATGATTGTTTTCAGAATAAACGCGTATACCGCGAATGTTATACAATAGCGGAGAATTAATTAATACGATACAAGAAAATTAGGGATTTTTCAGTTTTCTAGTCGGGTTATGGAAATTTCGTTTCTATTTTAATTATTCGGCGCGAAAATTAAGTAGTACGATGAAAAATAATTTCTCCAGTCTAGGTACAGATATTCTGTATTTCTCGGTTCTTCGGTACTGTATGAACACTGGTATAGTGACCAGAATTAAATGTAATAGTTGGAAAACAGATTCAAAATTTTTGCAGTTTGGTTACAGGAATTTCGATCTCCGAGAATATTCTTACAGTAAGAATAGAGTTGGAATTCCTTCGATTTACGCACAGGAATTCCATTCTCCTTTTATTTTTTCTACATAAGTTCCGCACTAATTCCACAATTTTAATTATTTTATATAAACACATATGTATTGTTATAACAATAATTAATTACTATAAGAAGAAAATTAAGAATTAAAAATTTCTGCGCTTCTTTGGAATTCCATTTTTAATTATTTCATCTTGAAATACTACATTCTCTTTCGAAACGATCACTCGTGCCCAGTACCATAACCCCAAAACATTACTTTCCCTAATAAATTCTGCAATAATTCCAGAATTTTATTAATTCTACATTAATATTATTGCAGTAAGACCTAATTACTATAACAGAAGGAAAAGAAGAGTTAAAATTCCATTCTTAATTCTGTGACTACCACAGTCCCTTCCATAATGATCGTCAAAGAGTACCATAACCTCTAAACCCCATTCTGCAATAATTCTTTTATTAATTTTACGTAAACATTATTGCAATAAGATCTAATTACTGTAACAGAAGGAAAAGAAGAATTAAAATTCCATTCTCAATTCTGTGATTATCACAGTCCCTTCCAAAATGATTGTCAAAGAATACCATAACCTCAAAACCCCACTCCGCAACAATTCCAGAATTTTATTAATTCTACATTAACATTATTGCAGTAAAATTTAATTACTATAACAGAAAGAAAAGAAAACCGATTAAAATTCCACTCTCATTTCTGCAACTACCACAGTCTCTTCCAAAACGAGCCTTGAGGAGTACCATAACCTCAAAATCCCACTGCGTAATAATGTCAGAATTTTATTAATTTTACATAAACATTATTGCAGTAAGACATATCTATTATACTATAACAGAAAGAAAAGAAGAATGGTACCACAGTCCCTTCCAAAATAATCGTCGAGGAGTACCATAACCTCAAAACCCCACTCCGCAATAATTCCAGAATTTTATTAATTCTACATTAACATTATTGCAGTAAAATTTAATTACTATAACAGAAAGAAAAGAAAATCGATTAAAATTCCACTCTCAATTCTGCGACTACCACAATCCCTTCCAAAACGATCGTCGAGGAGTACCATAACCTCAAAACCCCACTCTCGGCGCAGCCTTCCATGACACGTCTCCATTCCTCCATCCGAGATTCCAAGCCGATTAAACATACCCCGAACGTATACCCAATGCCACGTAGCATAAATCGATCTGTAACCTACTTAATCTCGCCGTATGACCGAAATTATTCATAATTAAATTAGCACGTGTTATGATTAACGATATCCCCGAAAGCTGGGAGCATTTGCAAAATCCGAATCGACGCTGTGCCGCATGAGTCCGGCCTAAAATTAGAAGCATCCGCGATCAGACGCAGCTAATACGATTCTCGGAAAATTCCAAATAACATTGCACGATCCTCGTACAACGACACATCATCTGCTCGTTCCGACAGGAATGTCGGAAGGTTGTCGCATGGGCGGACAGCGCCTAGTCGCGTTACATAACGCGGCCTTTTGATACGATCCAATAAATTAAACTCGAAGACCGAATCACCCGCATTGCCTAAAACGTGGCATGAAAATAGCGCGTGTTTCTGTCCGCTGGTCACGACACGAGCAACGCGTTCACTTCCGGTCCTGTCTTGACCTCGAGTATTTTCCACCGACAGGGAATATCGCGGCTCCGTGTTTGCACGAAATTCGTATTTTCGTGGAAAACGCGAATATCGTGGATAGACGACTGGTCGACGATTCGGCGACCAGCAGTCGAGGCGCGAAATCGTCTTTACCTGGAAATATGGCGGTCTGGAAGAGATGTTGCGAAGGTTGGTCTCGGGGTATGTCGAGAGGTCGAGATTGGGGGTTATTTTAGGAATTAACAGAATCTTGATATTTTTATGTAGCTTTAGTTTCGAGGTAATGGAGACTTCTTTGTTGTTTATTAAGGTATTTTTATTATGGTGCAAGATGGGGGGTGTGCGAGGATAGATTTTTGCTTGAGATTGGGGAGAAATTTGTTATTTCACGAGGGACTTGTGTGTGCACATATATGGGCAAAAGTTGGATCGTGGATGAATAATAATTGTATGATACGAATATAAAGATAAGCACTAATTATGTTTGATAGATCTTTCTTTGAAAGATATGTAGGGAGAATTAAAAAATAAATATATATATAATGTTTATTATAATATATATTTATAGTATAATGAGTATTTTTTCTATTATATACTATATAATATTATAACTAAACATAGTTTAATAACTTAACTATAATATTATAACTATATAATATACCGTATACTATATTATATATCATATCATATTATATACAGGAGAAAACTGCGTCGTAAAATTTTTATACACGCATAAATGCCTTGTAGGTGTAAAAATAGACGTCAGTTAAGTTCCCCAAATTTTTGACGATATTTCTAACATTTTGAACAAATTTTTAGCGTACCTTTTAATTTTATTAAAATACCTATTAATGTACCTATCGATATAATTAATACCTACTAATGTACCTGTACCTATTAACTGTATTATGAGTCTACCTTTCAATTTTATGCGTAGACCTTTCTCTCCTAGTTGTTTTTTTATTATATCACCAAAAATGAAAGTACTGCTTCCAAGAATACCCTATTTTCCACAAGTCCTGATGTTTTAATACAATCCTACGATCGCACCTAGTGCTTATTTCTTCTGCAAGCCCACTTTACAGACAGAAAATCATCCGTACTCTATTCCACTATTGAATTTAAACTCAGCCCCAGAAATAGTCCAACCGACCATCATCAGGAAGGAACACAAAATTTTCGAGAAAATCTGGTCTAAACTGAGCCAAACGTTGAATAAATCTCGACAGGAAAGCCCAAAAGAGAACGAATTTATTTCGAATTTATTTAACATCGATCGCGCGTTTGTTTATGAAAAGGAGAGAATGGAAAAAGTGTGTACTAATTTAGCTGGCCCCGAGGAGTTTTAATTAACGACGCGTCGTTTTGCATCGGAGGACGTCTCGTTAAAAAAGACGCGTCCTCTTCTAGCAGGTCTGTTCGTTCGTGGTCACCAGCGTCGCATATATTCCGCGTATCCGAATGCAAAACAAAGCCGTTATAATTATAATAATAATACAACCGGCAGCGAACAATTCGCACGATCATTTGCGTAACTTAAGCGAGCTTTTGGAAGCGGCGTTCTCCGCGAGGCTCCTGCGTTTATAGGAGCGTTGCCAGGACCCAAGGCCGACCTGCCTCTCCGACTGAAATCGTGATAAACACCCGTGAAAATTGTGAACACGATGAGTAATCTCGGTTTCGCTGGCTGCTTCTCCGTGTGTTCTCAGCTTAAGTCTGTGTAATTTCAATCGAGAAGCCGAACACGATGGTGATGGTCACACGATGGATCTATGAAGCTAGATCTATTCGTCGTCTGGGATTTCGAGTCTTGAGAAGTTGCTAAAAGTCGGTGATATTTGTAGTAGTCTTTGCGAGAATACGAGAGTTTGGGAACGTTTTAGAAACACGAATGTTTGTCTAATTTTGTCAGCTGGTTGTTGAAGGATTTCGTTTGCAAGCTTGAGATATATGAGTATCTCGAGAGGTTTGCGAGCGTTGTAGGAGGAATAAGGATATTTGAGAGATGAGAAGAGATTGGAGAATGTGTTATGATCGTGACCAAGAATTTTTCTGAGTTACTTAACCGATTTATTTTTAAGGGTTTCGTACGAAATCTTGAGAAGCTTGCAAAAATTGTGAAAGAAGGAAGGAAATTCTTATTCGTAAAAATAAGGGAGCTTGGAAAATATTTTATAAACGTGGTTGACTTCGATATTTGATTTTTTAATGATTTCAGATGGAATTTTGAGTAATTTGCGAAAATTGTAAAATGGCACGATTATTCGCAAAAACAGGAAAGCTTGGAAAGTATTTCGCAAACGTGGCTAATTTCGACACCTGAGTTTTTAACGATTTCGTATGGAATTTGGAGTAATTTGCGAAAATTGTAAAATTGCACGATTATTCGCAAAAACAAGAAAGCTTAAAGAAAATAAGGAAGCTTGGAAAGCATTTCGTATGGAATTTTGAGTAATTTGCGAAAATTGTAAAATGGCGCGATTATTCGCAAAAATAGGAAAGCTTGGAAAGTATTTCGCATACGTGGCTAATTTCGACACTTGAGTTTTTAACGATTTCGTATGGAATTTTGAGTAATTTGCGAAAATTGTAAAATTGCACGATTATTCGCAAAAACAAGAAAGCTTAAAGAAGATAAGAAAGCTTGGAAAGCATTTCGTATGGAATTTTGAGTAATTTGCGAAAATTGTAAAATGGCACGATTATTCGCAAAAACAGGAAAGCTTGGAAAGTATTTCGCATACGTGGCTAATTTCGACACCTGAGTTTTTAACGATTTCGTATGGAATTTGGAGTAATTTGCGAAAATTGTAAAATTGCACGATTATTCGCAAAAACAAGAAAGCTTAAAGAAAATAAGGAAGCTTGGAAAGCATTTCGTATGGAATTTTGAGTAATTTGCGAAAATTGTAAAATGGCGCGATTATTCGCAAAAATAGGAAAGCTTGGAAAGTATTTCGCATACGTGGCTAATTTCGACACTTGAGTTTTTAACGATTTCGTATGGAATTTTGAGTAATTTGCGAAAATTGTAAAATTGCACGATTATTCGCAAAAACAAGAAAGCTTAAAGAAGATAAGGAAGCTTGGAAAGCATTTCGTATGGAATTTTGTGTAATTTGCGAAAATTGTAAAATGGCACGATTATTCGCAAAAATAGGAAAGCTTGGAAAGTATTTCGCATACGTGGCTAATTTCGACACCTGAGTTTTTAACGATTTCGTATGGAATTTTGAGTAATTTGCAAAAATTGTAAAATGGCACTATTATTTGCTAAAACAGGAAAGCTTGGAAAGTATTTCGCAAACGTGGCTAATTTCGACACCTGAGTTTTTAACGATTTCGTATGGAATTTTGAGTAATTTGCGAAAATTGAAAAATTGCACGATTATTCGCAAAAATAGGAGAGCTTGAAAAACGTTGTATAAACATGGTTGGAAGTTTATCCAATTTCGTTTGTTGATTTTTTAAATGATTCATTCGGTTGTTTACGACACCGATCGTGGAACTTGGTAAATCTTGAAATATTTGAGCATTAAGAAATTATTGTTATTTATTGCGCGATGAGTGCACAAAGTCTGGTATGAAGTAGCGAAACAGAGGAATATAATTAGAATAATTGGGATAGGGTTCTCTTAGCGTGACAATTTGCGTAGTTCGTGTCAGCAGAAAGAAGTACCTACTAGCGAAGTTAATTATGCGACTAATTAAATCGACTGCTTCGATTTTCAATTATTAAACAGCTTAATAACTCCTTTCCTGATATATTTACTTGACGTATTAAAATTGGGATATTTTAATATCAATGAAGACTTTCGTTCCGTTGGAATTTCAGAGGGAATACCATTTCACTTAAAATTTTCATGGAATCGGTAATAATTTAGGGGCTGCAGCTAATATTCGGTTCGAAATTTGCTTTATTATTCAAAGGTCGCAAGAATCTATTTTGTATCGTATATTTTACATATTTTGCATAATACAGTGGTTGCATAATTGCATAATATCGGCGATAATCAATGAATAAGTAATGAGCCGCGTTTAATGGCGAATTTAATCGGTATTTTGCAAGAATTATTATTTATGACGTATCTAAAACATTGTTTCAACAATGTGCTGCCTATGTGTCACTTGTTTCGTTTGTCTACATCGTCGTTGCCAATTTCGGGATTAGCTTAAACTACATCGTAAATTTAATACTATTAACGCAGTTGGGTGTTATGTACAGTAATTTACTCGTAATGAAAGATCGGTATGTGGAGCAGTGGAACGATGCCATTGTTGGTCAGCCACGTGGGTATATGATTTTTAGAGTGGCACAGCTGTCAACGTGGACACGTTGATAATTAAGCAACGAGATTATTTATAACAATTCGGAGGAATATTTTCTACGAAATTTTGCGATTTATCGTATCTCGATTATTAACAATTAAATAGAAATAAAATTCTATAAATTATTATGGCTAGAATCAAATGAAAATAATTATTACATGGAGATAAATAAATATTAGATACAAATATTAACCAATAGAAATCTCACAGAAATATTACTTTTTTAATATTACTTCAATTTTGTTGTCATACTTGTACTACATATTGAATTTTAATCGATACTTGTTCTAATTTCCATGGCCTAATTCTTTCGTCGAAATTTTCAAATAAGACACGTTTACTGTCTAGATTAATTTGATTAATCTTCAGATTAATTCTCAATAAATACAATATATTATTCTTCTGCTGGTTCTTTGTTAAAAATTCTTTCATTAATAATTCACCACTACAATTATACATTTTAAATTCATTTTCTTATTCGCTAATAAAAAAATATTTGCTCTTCCAATTGAAAAATTGAAAAGAAATTTCCAGTAAACAAATTATTCTCCCCATAAATAACTAACAATAAATAAATAAATAACAATATTTTCACAGAATAATTCCAACATATAATTCCAATAATAATAAT
>NW_016909275.1:158566-164703 GCF_001483705.2 Eufriesea mexicana | reverse complement strand
AATAATATAATATAATATCTAAGTTAATAATATATAAATTATACAAATAATAATCATAAATAATTATAAATAAATAATATTTCCAATATATTTTCAACACCCTAGCTACCTTTAGCATCAACAACTTCTAAATAATTACACATACGTCTCTCTCCCTCGCTTTTGGTTACCAAACAAATAAATCTATTCTGCCAGAAATTTATCTGCGAAATAAAAAGGAAAGGGAGCCACGATGAATAATACTGTCGGAAAATAACTAGAGTAACATTCCCGATGATTCACAACGGTATTCGCACAGCCTATTACACGCTTTTTATATCCCTCGCGTTCATCCCCCTGTCCTCGTATTCGCGAAACGCGAATTTCTGCAAGCGTTTTTGGTAGCATGTTTCTCGTCGTTGGAAATTCCGCAGGCTCGATACAGATGTTCCACAACCTGAACCTATTAATTTTACACAGTGGCGCAGAGCGTTATGGGGTCGATACTATGTCCGGCAGTGTTCCACGTTCTTTCTATTTCGGTTCCGACTCTTCTGTGTATTCCGTGTTTTTCTTGGATGCTTTTCGCTGAGTTATAGTTGTTTGCTGTGGCTATGTCGATGAGATAAGTGATCCTCTGTTCGTCCTATACCATTACATATACCGGGTTATTATGTATAGCTCGATATGTTATTCCGGATTAGCTATACCGCCACTTGGAGTCTTTCGCTGTTGGGGTTACCTGCTTCTGCAGTGGCAGATGTTGCTGCTACTGGTACCCTAACGAATTTCGATACTCCATTTTGTTTGGGTTGTGTAACGCTGTTTCTGTTTATTTTTATAATCGCGTTTGGGGTTATATTGTTACAGGAGTGTATATACTCTGTGTATATTATGTAATCTTCTGTTATTATGTTTCTTTGTTTAATAAATATTGCTTGATGATATTTAATTCGAGATGTAGATAGTTATGGAATCTTTTCCATTTTTCTCTTGTTTGGTGTAGAAATTTTAGTATTAATTTTATAAATAAAGTTTAGTATTATATTATATTAGTATTATATACAATGTTTTCTTTTATAGAAGTGAATAGAAATTTAGGTATGGAACAAAAATGGAATGGTGTTTGATAATTCTGTTATTATGTTTCTTTGTTTAATAAATATTGCTTGACGATATTTAATTCGAGATGTAGATAGTTATGGAATCTTTTCCTTTTTTGTCTTGTTTAGTGTAGAAAGTTTTGTATTAATTTTATAAATAAAATTTGGTATTATATTGGAGTACAGTGTTTTCTTTTATAGCGAATAGAATTTTAGATGTGGAACAGAAATGGAATGGTGTCTGATAATGTGAAATATGAATCCTTTATCGACGCGTTTCTATGAGAAGTCCGCCATTTTTAGAGATCTGAAATTACGTCTAAGGATGGGGACCTACGCGTGTTAGACATGTGACTGTGTATCGATACACTATAAACGTAACAAATTATACTAAAATCTGATCTAAATTTTTTGCAAGATAATCTATTAATTAAAATTTCTAATTTAAATTTCTTGCAAAATAATCCAATTTTTTAAGAAAATTTGGTTCCTTCGAAATCTATTTTTATATGGCCACAGTCACGTCCTTAAAAGATTAATACTATAACTACCTGTGAGATATTTACGGACATAACAAAATATAATATAATATATATGGTAATAATGATTGGAGTGGTCTGATGAAAATAATTGTTTATATATATAATTACTATTATTTTTATGTTAATAAATATTAACTTCGCAAAACGTATGTATATATATCTAATAGCTACGAAGGAAAAGCTCTGAAACAGTCGTATAAATTAATTTCGTTGTTTCAGTATGTACCTATACATGTTTCTGAAATTTTATTTTATTCTACCATTACTGTACCTCGTGTTTTATAGCGACATTACGTGTTCTGTTTACAAAATGTTAACTCCTATACCTCTGATACGTGAAATCAGGTCAAAAGTTGCCTAGTTATAGGTACTATACTCTTCGAAGCAACGAGTGCATCCACTGTAAAGCACAAATTTTATTCATATTAGTTATTACATAATTATTATCGTCGCCAGAAAATGGATCTGCGAGGTACTAAAAATGGTACAAACGGGAATATCGTTTCACATCTCCGCTATAACACTGTGACCATTATACTCGGCTCGATTATAGTTTGTTGATAAATCATTAATCTCAAAGTTCATCGTCAGAGATCGAACAGATGCACACGAAACCACTAGAAAATTTAACCCTGATAAATGGCACCCGATGTCATTCATTATCATAATAAAGTTGTATTGCAAAACAACAGAGAACACAAATTTTCTTTACCATTTCTCGACCATTTAAATTTTATTACCTTGAAATTTTGTAACCTACAGATTTCGCAGATTTTTGGTGAATTTTTATGAATTTTTATATCACAAAAATCTTTACCCTGAAAAATGGCAGCCTGAGGTAATTCATAATTTCTTTAACATTTCTCGGACATTTAAATTTTATAATCTTGAAATTTCTTAACCAATGCACTTCACAGAATTTTGGTGAATTTGTCTAAATTTTTATACCACAAAATCCCAAGCCTGAAAAATGGCATCCCGAGGTTACTCATATTCCCAATAAAATTATATTGCAAAATAACAGCAAATAGAAATTTTTTTAACCTTTTCCGACCATTTAAATTTTATTATCTTGAAATTTTATAACCTACAGATTTCACAGAATTTTGGTGAATTTTTCTAAATTTTTATACCACAAAAATCTCAACCCTGAAAAATGGCACCCTGAGGTTATTCATAATTCCAATAAAATTATATTACAAAACTACAGCGAGTATAAATTTCCTTTAAACTTTTTCCATCATTTAAATTTTATTATTTGAAATTTCGTAACCTACACACTTCACAGAATTTCGGTGAATGTTTATAAATTTTTATACCACAAAATCCTAACCCTTAGAAATGGTACCCCGAAGTTATTTATATTCCTAACAAAATTACTAGTTTTGCATTCATTACTACAAAATGACAGCGAATATTAATTTTCTTTATCTTCTTCAACAATTTAAATCCTATAATCTTGGAATTTCGTAATCTTCACACTTCACCAAATTTCCGGGAATTTTTATAAATTTTTCTGCACATCATAACCAGGAGAAAATCGTCACACGAAATCTGGAAGTCCTTCGTACACTAAATAAACGGCTCGTCATTCCAGGGTTAATTTGCACCGCAGTTTCTTGCGCAAAGGCAAGTCGAATTAAAATCGCGCGCGTCCACGGCAAAGTGCCATTCTTATCCTTGATCTCGTGACTCGACGTAGAATCTTTGGAAGAAATCTTGACATAGATTTATCTACCATTGCACGCGATATTTCCTGTACATAAAATTTAGCCTGGCAGTTTCGCGTCATTGTTGCCAAGTTGCAGCACTTTTTCCCTTCGAACTTCTGATTTCACTCTCGCAAAGCGGACTTCATCTCTTCGTCTCGTTTCTCGGATTTCCTTCGTTATTAATTCGAAATAACACAGGTGAATTAACGATGTTTATCAGATGGTTCCGAATATTTATTGGATCCTCGAGGACCCAAGGATTTTTCCATTGTTCATCTCAATGCCAGAGAGACAGTTGTCTAATGATGTTCGAAAAATATTCGATGCAAACTGTTGGTAGCGTAAGATGCACCTAACGCAGCGTTATGTCAGAGTGAATTATGCGAAAGAATTCTTAGCTTCGTTTCTCAGCGAGGAGTCACACTGGCGTGGATTATGATTCACGTGTGACGAACTGCACTCGTGATGATGTTTAATTTTGGGCCACGAACTCGAGGAATGGTAAACACGCGTTATGCACGGTATTTTAAGGATCTTCGACCGGTTCGACTGCCGTCTATTATATTATTGATTCCAACGTGTATGGTGTTGAGAAGGGTCATGGAATAGGGGAAGTAAATATTAAATAATTAAATACTCAGCGAGATCTTGAACTTCTAGGTCCTGCCAGAGTCTCTGTGCAATTATTAATAGCTCGTGTTTACTTTTGCGTTTACCGCGATAAATGCTTCCCGAAATTTATTTAAGGAAGCTGCGTTGCGTGTATAAATAAGATCATTGATAGACAGGTATAAACTCGAGTATTTTATTCTGATATTTCTTGAACGCGGAAATAAAATGGAACCTGGTAATTGGACGTAGATTCCGCTGTTATTTCTTGGTCCAAGTATTCGAAATTTGGAGATAATGATCTCCGAAGTACCCGAAAATGTGACATAATACAATATTGTTCTCAAGCGTGACATAATGGTCCCCTAACCCACGCATTTTCTTCGCTTTGCAACAATTACGCGCAACTAAATTTGCATACTTGTATATACCAGTGAATTCGAAAATATTCTTGGAAGTATGCTGTCATGCTTACTATTCTCATTATATATCCTTTTAATCCTTTAATCTTCATCTATCACCTGATTCTAGCCCTTTTTCTAATCCTAGACCATTTTATATTATTTGCAACTCATTTATATGAATAAATTTTACAAAAAGTCGAATTTTATTTTTCTGAAAGAAGTACTATTTCTTGACATAAATTTCATTGACATAAAATTTTTTGTTTGACGCAAATTCTAAGCCAAAATTCAACCCACCTCGATAAGCATCGGTACACTCCTTGTAATTATATCCACGTGCACAAAATTAATTGAAATAAGAAATAAAATGAATCGAATCACCCACATAGAATAAAATAAAATTTCGAAGATTGATACCACTGAGAGAAAAATATTTCTTTGATAAATCAATACACAGTACACGATAAATCAATAGATTTCAAGTATGCAAAATTTAAATAAGGACCGAGTAAAGCAAATTATCCATCGCAAGTTGGCTGTTTCAAAAATCGTCTGGATCCAAAGAAAGAAATTTCTTCGACAAAACAATGCACCCTAGGTAACTTGCCAAGTTCTCCAAATTCGAATCACAGGAAAAATCGACTGGAGCCTGGAAAAGGAAATTTTCTCGACACGTACACTGCCACGCTATATTTGCATACTGCACAGGAGTCCACGAGACTATTTTCCCTATTTTAAAATTCAAATAAAATCTTCTTTTCTTCTATATTCACGAATTCAAATAGTTGAAATACTTCGATATGGCCACCATGATCCTATGGAGGAAATAATCTCAGGGCTCAGGTGATGTGCCTGACAATGAACCTTAGCCAGAGAACAGTCGCAGTATAACGTAGCCTAAATCTAGAAAGCTAATAAACATACATGAGCTTCAGACATTGCATATGCGACACATTGTGATGCACTACAAGGTAGCCAACCAGTGGTCCCAGACCTTTGACATAGCCCTAACGAATCACTCAAACTGTCATTACAAGATAGCCATCCCTAGGACCTATGATAAGCAACGTTACTAATAATTCCTCCAAAACGTTATTATAAATATAGCTATATATAAAATATATAATTTGATTGACGAATATAGGGAATAAAAGATGTTGTTTAATTCCAATATATTTTCATTACGAGCTAAAGAGACTTAGGATCTAGAAGATTAGACTAATAACTGAACTATGATCACGCAACTCACACTCGCACGTCAACCCTTCGAACTCTGTAAAGCATTCGACTCTATCGACTGTCAACGACAGGACTGTCTTTCAAACCTCGTATACAACTCTCACCGATAGAACTGTCCTAAGACAGCCCTTGCACCCTCATTTAAACAAGCTTTTTCTGACTGATTCTGACTAATTAACTCTATCTCTCCGCATGCTGATCTGACAACGACTACTGCTAAAACTGTAACACCTGTCTTCCAGAACGGGTCCTTTTAACACTAGTGTATATCGTCAATAGGTCGTCCTCAATTGGCGACGGTTAATGACAAACCAAATTTCTTGAGGAACGTTATCTCTATAGTGGACTGTATTTTATGTAGTTGTTCCGGATAACTCTTCTGAACTCTTCGAATGTTATTGGCTGACTGACTGGTACTGACCTAACTAACTTGTGCGATGCACGATCTTTCGGAGCCCATGGTTTCCAAAGGGAAATCGGTTTTCCCATTGGTGGTTGACAGGACCGAGGGTGGGCCCTCGGTCCGCGAATCAGATGCCCCCAAAGAAG
>NW_016909275.1:112553-150569 GCF_001483705.2 Eufriesea mexicana | reverse complement strand
GACCAGGTCTGCCGGTGGAGGAAGCCTCTCCCTCAAAGGGGGTTGCTGGTGGGCCACCCGCACATTCGTGATCCTTCCTGAAGGACCCGTTACTTTATGGCTCCGAAAGTCGCGACATCGCACATGGCCTGGTCCCTTTCTTTGCAGGCCTATTGTCAGCCAAATCCTAAGTGCTGTTGCCTGCTTTCTAACATTAATGGCTAAAGAAAGCCTCGTGTCCGGTGACCCGAGGGAAATAAAGAATTGTTTGAAAATGCATTGAAAACGAAGATAGAAAGGACACGGAACTTGAACTAAAACAGCAATTAGAATCTGGCTGCCAGAAGACCCTAGCGGTCTTCTGGGTCTATTCTAAACAAAGGGCCGAACGAAATACCGGCACGACATTCCAAGGCTTAACAACTAGATTTACGGAACACGTCAATTTCACGGTTAGGTTGCTCCAATTATACGACGGTAACAGATTTAGTTAACTTCTATTAAGACTGTTAATATTGTAATTGTTTTTAAATTAAACTAATCGTTAAAAAAATAACACGTGGTTTCCTTTACCTGTCAATTTGACAGGTGTCAAATGTGCAGAAATAGGTATACAGATAGCGTCCGTAAACCTAGTGTTAAAGCCCGTTTAGAGGACAAGCGCCTCCTAGAAGGAAGAGAAACTCCCTCTACGTCAAAGTCAAGGATGAAGGAGACTCCTCCCTCCGAGTTAGCCCCCCCGAAAGGTCGCCCTCGCGGGGACCCTTCTTGAGAGGTGACAGCAACCGGGTCACCCTCGATTTATGTTGGGGAAGGCAAGGGTTGCGCGAGGCCACCTCACATGGCCTGGCCCTGACCTCTTATGGCCCATCTGACAGTTAGATCCTAACGGATCTATCCCTACAGGAACACTTCGACCATCGCAGCCCAATAAACTCTAAATTTATCTTAAAATACTAATAACCTCCCTTTACCGGCCACAACGTTTATGGGGGTCCTTCCCCTCGGTCGTTGATGTCGCGATGGCGCAGGTATTCTCGATTGTGTTAGCATAGCTAGATAGGATGGTGAGAAAAGGAAGGGATGCGTTTCGTCCCGGGCCTGCTAGTGGACTCATCGGTAAGGCTACCCTAGCAGGCCCTGCCTTAGACTGGGATACTATTAGAAGGGCTGGAAGATATATATATATAAGATTTGGAGGTTTTCCAGGGACTCGTGAGAAAGTCCTCGAAGACGGAATCCATCTAGTAGCGAGGATGAGAATGATAGTCGCTACACGTTACTATGAACACCCAAATCCGCAAGAGATAAAGCAGTATTAGCCCAAATCCGAATCCGAATCCCAGAATCACGTTTATTCGAACCCTACCGTGACTTGAATTTGACGTGATTTTGAGGAGGGGGAATGCGCTTATTGCTGGAGAGTCACGTCGTCAGACATAAACGACTACTCGGAGTGGACGTCGGTGCAAAAGACGCGCAGCCGAGGCCTCTGGAAATAGAAGAGTGACACAAGAGTGAAGGCCTGCGGGCCGCGAATGCACCGTAAAGTTGGTTATTTTAAATAGGACCAACGTCGACACTGTGCCTGCTCTCGCGAAGGCTCCGCCGATGGAAATAGCGGAGGTCGTCAAACGAATTATCCGTTACAACGTTTACACGTGTTCGCTTTGCACGCGAATCCGCACCCTCCATTACCTTCCGCAATACTGCGAAAAACCGTTCGAGTTTCTCGAGCTTCGATGAGATGTCGTTTCGAGATCGGAATCGGAGGGTGGTTTGATCGTGTGTAGCTTACGTCGAGAAGTAGTAAGTTTGTTTTTTAAGGAGAAATATTTATGGTACGCTGTTTAGGAAATTTAATGGGGTTGTTTTATTCTCGTTGTATGTTTCGGTTGGGATGGGTTAAATAATTAATGATAGAATTTGCGGTTGGTATATTTGTTAGGAAAGAAGGAAAGTTTGTTTTGACAAGGAGAAATTGGATAACAGAATTCGAAACGTGGGGTTGTTTATAAAATGTTAAATAACGTGTCAGAGGCTTCATATCCAGGGTAGAAAAATATTTGGAGCAATCTGTATTTAAAAATTTCGGAACATAGGATTTTTCTGGGTTAATAATGTTTTAAAGTTGTATATAAAATAAAAATGAATAAATAGAGAAGAAAGTAAATGGAAATATTGTATATACTTTAAAAAAATAGTATATTTCTTTAAAAGGATAAATATTTACGGAAGAAAAATTTATTATATAATATCATATAGGGAAGATTAAATAAATAATTAATATAGTGTTTAGTAGTAATTAATATGGTAGTATAGTAGTAATTGGAGCAATCTGTATTTAAAAATTTCGGAACATAGGATTTTTCTGGGTTAATAATGTTTTAAAGTTGTATATAAAATAAAAATGAATAAATAGAGAAGAAAGTAAATGGAAATATTGTATATACTTTAAAAAAATAGTGTATTTCTTTAAAAGGATAAATATTTACGGAAGAAAAATTTATTATATAATATCATATAGGGAAGATTAAATAAATAATTAATATAGTGTGTAGTAGTAATTAATATGGTAGTATAGTAGTAATTGGAGCAATCTGTATTTAAAAATTTCGGAACATAGGATTTTTCTGGGTTAATAATGTTTTAAAGTTGTATATAAAATAAAAATGAATAAATAGAGAAGAAAGTAAATGGAAATATTGTATATACTTTAAGAAAATAGTGTATTTCTTTAAAAGGATGAATATTTACGGAAGAAAAATTTATTATATAATATCATATAGGGAAGATTAAATAAATAATTAATATAGTGTGTAGTAGTAATTAATATGGTAGTATAGTAGTAATTGGAGCAATCTGTATTTAAAAATTTCGGAACATAGGATTTTTCTGGGTTAATAATGTTTTAAAGTTGTATATAAAATAAAAATGAATAAATAGAGAAGAAAGTAAATGGAAATATTTTATATACTTTAAAAAAATAGCGTATTTCTTTGAATAGATAAATATTTGCAGAAGAAAAATTTATTATACAATATTATATAGGAAAGATTAAATAAGTAATTAATATAATGCGTAGTAATAATTAGTATAGTAATATAATAGTAATTAATATAGTGCAACCGCTTAGGAATTTCGTTAGAATTTTCTTTAAAATATCAATATGTTTGATCGAGGCAAATGCTGGTTTCATTTCAGCCAATCAGATGCAGCAATTAAAGAGGACCGTCTGAAATTTGTCAACAATGAAAGCTTCTTTTATTAATAAGAGAAAGTTAAATTTCTTAAGATGAAGTATCAAGGAAGATTGTTGATCTCTAACTAGATATATCTCACGTTGAAACCACTTTGCAAATATCTTGAAATTTAGAGGGTACTATGAGACTACTTAGCATCATCTTATCACCATCCTGTCAGAAGCTTACTCCATTGCTGCTGGAAGTGCATCGCATAAATTCATGCATTTTGTTGTATGTACAGTAAGATGTCATGCTAATGGATTCGAGACAGCCCAATTCGACGGAAATTAATGTCTCGATGCTAATATTAAAGAACTTTTGTTTTACGCGTCTCAAATTTCACAGGGCAAAATTATTTACACCACTCTATCAATTGTAAAAAATTTTAGAGCCAAGACACTCTTCGATATTTAACTTCTTATATCCATTTCAATTTTAATTCTCCCTTATATCCTGCTCAAACGTGAGCACTCGTGTGCTCGTAGATTTCTATATTTTGGCTGCAGAAAATTCTAAAAATTTCGAAAATATTTTAGGAAAAGTTTTATTGTAATTCATCGAAATTCAAAAAATAAGATATGGACTATAGTTCGAGTTTCCTCGTAGAGTTAGATTACAAGGCATTAATTCATGAATTAAATTAGTATCCCAAAGTCTCTGTTTGTTATTTATCTTCGAGTTACTAAATTATCGAAAAATTAGCAGTGACTGTGTCGTAAGTTGTTAAGAAGCGAAAAAGTATCGAAATTTCTTAATCGTTACCTGGCAGCATAAATTCAGGTCGTGACAGTAGAACGACGTCGCTTGTGGTCAGACGCAGAAGCGACTTTTAGAGCATGACGGATGCCTTGAATGGCCTCGAATAACCTTGCACCACAGGTCGTTGTATCGATATTCGATCTCACTACCGTTAATCCGTAAGAAGAAAAGGATACCTTGCAATTAAATAGCAAAACGGATTTAGAATAGCCTATATTTCCAGGCAAATTTCAGAACAACGAGAGAAATATTCTTGATTTTGCCTCTGTAAGACATCTACGAGACTAGTCTATGAGATTAAATGGCTTTTACAATGTATTTGGTGTTTGACATTAACAAATGTATTATTAGTCGCATTTTAATTAATTGTTACGTTCATTTGTTACTTAAAGAAATTTATTAAAATTAAAATAATTTAGTGAGTTTGTTTAAAATCAAGAATATCTTTATAATTGTTTTATCACCGGCACGAAAATTTAAGATGAATATTCACAAACCTACATTCTTTGCTTCAATTACGAAACACCCCCTAAAACTATTCTTCCACCCAACAGAGGTAAATCTAGACTTACCCTAAGTCTAGCATTCAATCTCGCATACCTTACTACGTAAAACTCTGAAGTCTGCACACGTATGGAATGCAAATCTAATTAGTCATAATCCAGTAGGTCCATCCTCTTTCACACGAACACAAAGATAAATCACACAGACCATATCTTATGTGCACATAATTAGACTAAACAAGAACATAGCTGCAAAACACTAGCATAGACACAGAATCTGTGCACCAATACTGATCATTGAACACGAAAAAGAAGGAACCCTAATGCAACTTACCTCACATCAAAATTATAAACTTGGAGAACCCCAAACTGGAGTCAAAACGAACAGAATACCCCAAGACCAAACTTCTGATATGCATACAGTACCCTACTCCCAGAAACACGAAGTAATATTAGGTTGGTAGAAAAATAATTTCGTTTCTTGTATTTTCGATTTTTGCAACTTGATTTTGGAATAAATTACTCTGTAAATGTGGTTATGTTATGTATCGTTTGAAAGCACTGACTCCGCTTTATGTTTTGATAATAAACTTCTTGCACATAGTGTTGATTTACGTTTTATTTAGGTTACCTAATTAGAAATGGGAAAGAAGTAAAACGAAATTATTTTCCTACCAGTCTAATAATAAAAATTCTCAAACCATCATGCTCATTATTCCTCTTCACGTTGAACCTGCATGATTCCCTGGAAGAACAGAGGCAAGCCGAAGTGTCCCTAACTCGAGCATCTGGCGCGAAATGCGACGGTGGCCATAAAGGAGCCTGTTCTGTGCCATTTAATCCGGCCGAAAAAGAGGCTTCCCCGAGATTCATAGTGAGTGTGATAATTAAGCCGCGTTATGATGCATCGTTCCCTCGCGACGATGCATCATCCGCGCGGATGATAAACGAACAAGCGGACGAGGCACGCGGGCTCTATGCCGAATAAAACGCGCTCCGAGAAATCTGGAAATAGAAGGCGCGGGCTCTAAAACCGGAGGGATTTATGGCCGGGATTCGACGTGGGCCCTGTACACGGTTTCGCGGCTGCCACGGTATCGGGACGCGTGAAAAATGAAGAACGCCCGGTTCCACGGCGTCCCGCTAGAGGCCACTGCCGTCGCGGAGGAGCCAGCCGGGCATGCGTGGATGAGCGAGATAAATGGCGGCCTGCGCGCGCTAACATTCACCTTCCGCGATGGAATCCGTGCACGCATATTATATTTGCGGTGGCCAGCGTTCCGCTGCTATTACCAGCCTCTGCTGAATAGTTCTGGCTATTTCGCTGGACGGTTAATGAAGAACGACTAAGAGTTTCCAACTGAAACGGTTTGGACGGGTTGTGGTTGCTTTTAGAACCGATTTCGAGAGCTCGCTGACGAGACGTGCGTGTGCAATCTCTTTGGGAATGGTTTCCGAACTAGGAAAAAGAGACGTGCGTATCGTAGAGTAGATTTCTATGAATTTAGAGTTTAGAATTATTAGGTTTGGACAGTTCTGGACGATTTATATCGAAGATTGCAACTATTGAATTATGTCCAAAAGAGTGATTCGAAATATGCAGCTAAGATTCATAGTTTGGAACTCGGTTCTTAAGTATCTAGGTATTTATTGGATGCATACCAGGGGTTATAGTTAAACTTGATTATCAAGATTGAATTGGGCTCAAGATAATAATTCAGTGTGTGATATACGAGAAAAAGTTACAGTTTTCATCTGGGCTGAGGGTTGTCCTCTGTTTTGAAATATTAAGACACCTACCGAATTTATACCAGGGGTTATATCTAAGTCTGGCTAAGCTATCAAGATTGAATTTTTTCCAAGGTAGTGACACGACATACAACGGAAATTTGGAATTTGGAATTGAGAATAGATTTGTCTATTCTTTTTAAATTTTAGAACACCTGGTGGCTACTGATAGGCATACTGAAGGCTACAGTTAACACAAAAATTAAAGAATCATCAAGTTCACAGGTGGGACTGACTAGCTATTGAAAGCATACCAAAAATTATAATTAACTAATTAATTATTAAAGTATATAACAAAAATTTGCAAAATATGTAATACACAACATAGTCTAAAATTTCACATATAAGCAATCATTTTTCTATCATTTTCCACCTTAATTCGCAAAATATTCCGTATTTTAATGCACTGTTGGTATAAAATATATACTAAACTTGAGAACACAATGACAAGACACAATCAAAGAATCTGCGCTAGATTTGAAGACAAAGCGAAGTAAATACACAGCAGAAGGCAAGAAAATAGCTAGAATGACTGGTATATACCGTTTACGGTACAGTAATGGAAATTATACACGAAACTATACATACAAGGATGCAGTAAAACAAGGAAATCGTCTTCTGTCAGTACAGCCACGGCCTTCGACCCAAGAAACAAAAGCCACCGTTGACTTGGCGGCGTGCGTCTAGAAAGGGTTAGCGTTTTACGAGCCAACTGTTCGTATCCAAAGGAGGTATTTCAAAGCCAGTGATTAATCAAACAGGGAACAGCGGAGTACGTCGACAGAAATATTTTTTGTCTCATAAACATGTGTCTAATTTTTACTTTCAGCGGTATGGGACTTGGGCGACTGACAATAGGCAGTTGGCCAAACATCAGTCGGTCTCGCAAAATTTTCGCGAAGTTTTGTATATGAAATTTCACGTCGATTGATATGGTTCCCTTCCGCTTTCGTATCTAAGTCTATGCTAATGTTAGGTCCCTGTTGCTAGTTAATATTAGTAGCCACAATGTTCGTCGAAACATGACAAGGGATCACACCGCATCGCTCGTGATTTATAATCCGTCATTCAAAGTACAAAACGAAGTGCACGAGGAAATTAATCGCAATTGAGTTCTGTGGTCAATATTGGATACCTCGTGAACGTTGCGGTGGTGAAAATTTGGGAAAATATTTAGCAGAAATATTCGGTGTCAGAGGTTTTAGATGATTGTACATTGATATGCTTACGGGGAAACGTTACAGAAATAAAATAATAATTTTGCCAATTTCTTTATATTCTTTACCTGTTGAAACAAAGAATGCCAGTCGTTTATGAGTTAATTTGATTCACTATGATTTTAGAATTTTTAAAATTTTAATGCCAAGATAGCCATGAAGAATGTGAGTCATATACGAGTTAATTTGATTCACTGTCATTTTCGAGATTTTTTAAATTTTAATGTCAGGATACTCGACTGATGCTTATATCTAAAATAAATTTTTATCTTTCGTTATTGTATAGCAGAAATGTTCGGTGTCAGCGGTTTTAGATGATTGTACATTAATATACTTACTGGCAAAAATGATAGAAGTAAAATAATAATTTTGCGAATTTATATTCTTTATTTGCAGCCATGAAGAATGTGAGTCATTTACGAGTTAATTTGGTTGACTATGATTTTCGAATTTTTTAAAATTTTAATGTCAAGCTACTCGACTGATGCTTATATCTAAAATAAATTTTTATCTTTCGTTATTGTATAGCAGAAATGTTCGGTGTCAGCGGTTTTAGATGATTGTACATTAATATACTTACTGGCAAAAATGATAGAAGTAAAATAATAATTTTGCGAATTTATATTCTTTATTTGCAGCCATGAAGAATGTGAGTCATTTACGAGTTAATTTGATTGACTATAATTTAAAAATTTTTTTAAATTTTCATTCCAAAATATTCGATTGAGGTTTATATCTAAAATAAATTTTTATCTTTCGTTATTGTATTTTAAAATTAGTATAAAGTAAGGTATCAGTATATTAAAGTCAGAAATATTAAATATGAGTTATTTTATGCATATTGCATTTAGTGAATCGAAACAGCTGAATTCTCAAGAAGTATGAATAATCTCAGGAATATTTTAAAAACAAAATAGTGGTCGTACTTTTGCGTTACTATACCTTGAGGAAAAATATAGGCAGTATCGTAAATGGTTTAGTGGAATATAACGTTCTGGGTACTAGAATACAGATGACTCGGCTATTACCTGCTTTACTGAATTGCTAATAATTAAAGCTGTTTAACTATCTATTTAATTGCGAGGTAAATTAAGATTTCAACCGAGGCTGTCGTAAAAGACTCGAATAACTTCATACAGTCTTTACCATGAGAATATTGTGAAAAAAGGAGAGGTACTTTGAGCTAACTGAAGATTAAATACAGTGAAAAATGTTTCTCTGAATTTCTCTATGATATTGCAATTTATAAAAATAAATAAATAAATAAATGACCTAATATTGTAACAATTTTCTTAAAATACGACTCATTCGCGATAAATAACTATACTCAATAATTTTACCTAAATAAAATTTTTGAAATATAATTTCACTTGTTAAAATCATTTTATAAACATTGTATGAATATTTCGTGAATTATTTTACTTAACAAATGGAATAAAATTTCAGAAATACGTAATATTGCTTACTAAAATTATTTTATAAATATACCTCGATACTAATTTTTCAATACTTGAGTACTTAAGTTTTAGTACCTCATGCCTAAGTAGGTATACATAAATTTTAGTATCTTTATAATTTTTCAGTACCCCAGTACTTAATACTAATTTTGTACAAATTCCATATTTATTTTATAGAAATGCAGCATAAGTAATAATTATATTATAAATATTTCGCATTATTTTATAAATATTTAAATATTCTTAATATTCATAATAAATAATTGATAAAGTTGTTTGATCGAACGAGAAACTTTTGCGATAAGAAAACCTCGTTATACTTGAACGAAAAAAGCAAGTCGAGAGGTTATGTTCGTGGGTGAAAGAAGATGGCGGTCTCCTTTCATGAAACATGTATCGATTTTTCCAGGGATGACGTGAGCTTGTTAGCAAATTTTCTGGATTGACAACGACGGATGTTGCTTGTCATTTGTCTTTAGTTCCGAGGTATTTTGGCACGCTGGCCTACAAACTTTCAGCGCGATGCACGTGCTTGTATCTTAAATGTTCATTACGATCAGCCTTGCGAGTGTAAGCTGCGTCAGCTGCGTACGGTATTTTAAGAGAAACGGTTCTCGAAACGATGCGAATCGTTCCTCTCGAAGCGTGGTGCATAAAAGAGAATGACTAGAAATGAAAAACTTTTATCGACTGTTCGAATTCGGCGCAGAATAATAAATTGTTTGACTTAAAAACTGGTCATTCTTCGAGAGTGCTAATTTTTATAGTCACCCCTTGGCAGTAAGAACTTTTTCGTTCCAGTGATCGACACGATTTTGGAGTATATAACAATCTACTGGAAATACAAAATTTTCTTTGACAAAGGAAAAAGCGAATACTGTATTATAAATTATCGCCGATTTCACAGAGACCCTAAATTTTTGGAAATCACAAATTTTGTTTTAAAATCGTAGGAAAAATATTAGAAGTGTCCGAATTTAAATAAAAAGGAATAATTTATCGTAAATTCTCAGTATTCCCACAGAGAATGCAAATGCAAATTATTTGACACGAATTTTTGATATTAAAAATTTTATTTTGGGGAGGAAACGTAATTTTCCACATTTTTCTATTTTTATTTTTATTGGGGAAAATGGGAATCGAATAATGCTTCGTGGACTATCGATATTTTCATAGAAATTTGATTATACAGGATTAAAGTTATGCAGGATTAAAAATTATGGGATCTAGCTGGAATAAAATTGATTTACCCTGAACTCCGTTATTACTGTCGCGATTTCCACAGTGAAGTTTCCATAGCTGCATACTGTCGTTCAAGATATCCTGCAATTGCGACGAGCGTGATAAAACCTGGATAGCCAGACGAAGAATTAATTTTCGTTTACATTGTAAATCCGCCTTACGAGAGAGTAACAATTCAGGACATAAAATTTACGATTCAGGAAACGATATTACGGTTATAATTCTTTTACTTGCTGCTACTTCAGATACCTAATCTTCTATGCTATTACGTTTCGCCTTTAAACGCGAGAATTATTGCCGGGCGGTTTATTTGTCTGCTTTATGCTGTTTATATCACAGATTATTCTTTGGTAATTTTCCGGGGAAATATATGCGCGAAAATTAAATGCCTCCCATTGGGATAAAATTGCAACTGGAAATGTTAGATCAAGCATAATGTGGGCTTAAACTTGTATCTCTAGGATGCTTCATATTTATCAGCACGAGTGATAATCTTATGGATTAATTATTTTGTTTAATTTTCCTGTATTTTATATTTATACTGCTCGGGTTTGTACCTTCATCGTAATTTTCCAAGCACAGTGGCTTGGCGAATAAAATAATTTTAAGTTTATTGAGGAATAATCGTGTTAAGTAATTATACTGAAATGTATTGAGATATTTGATATCTTATAATTATAGATTATGAATTAATTATTTTATTTAGTTTTGCTGTATTTTATATTTATACTGTTCAGATTTGAACTTTCATCATAATTTTTCAAGCACTGTGGCTGGGGAATAATGGCGTTAAATAATTATACTGAAATGTATTGAGATATTTTGATATCTTATAATTATAGATTATGAATTAATTATTATATTTAATTTCGCTGTATTTTATATTTATACTGTTCAGATTTGAACTTTCATCATAATTTTTCAAGCACAGTGGCTGGGGAATAATGGCGTTAAATAATTATACTGAAAAGTATTGGGATATTTTGATATCTTATAATTATAGATTATGGATTAATTATTTTATTTAATTTCGTTGTATTTTATATTTATACTCTTCAGATTTGTACCTTTGCCATAATTTTTCAAGCACAGTGGCTTGACAAATAAAATAATTTTAAGTTTATTGGGGAATAACGGCGTTAAATAATTATACTGAAAAGTATTGGGATATTTAGGTATTTTATAATTATAGCTACGAATATTATGGATTATGGAATGTTGTTATAGCTTCAAAGATCAGAGTTTTTACGAAGCTAAGAAGTTATGACTCATGCAAAGACAACTCGAGAAACGGAGCAAAGGCTTTCTATTTTCTGCTTCAAAGGGACTTACGTTGGTCTCTTTTTTGGAATTTTGTACTATTTACATTTTCTGTACCACATGGATCACAGGTGTTGATCAACGAAAGCAAAATTTTCGTGAATGGGTGTACAAAATTCATTGAACGTACTACGTAGGTTCAAAAAGAGACGAAGTTCATGTAATTAACTGTAATTAAATTTTTTAACGTTACTGTTTTTTTATGAGAAAATTTGCATATCTTCCGTAGACAGAATTTCTTAATATTTAGATCATGCATCGATCGAACATGTCCCAAAGTATAGGTTAATTCAGATCGAAGTTTAGATCATGCTTAGATTAAAGACTTCATCAAACTTTCTACAAAATACAGAGTCATTTAAAATAAAATGACACTGGGAAAAGGCATCAAGTAATATATATATATATATATATTTTACAATAATTAGGTAATTTTATACACACAAATATGATAATCGAATTTGATCCACACACCCTCTAGTGTCTTTCCATCTACTTTTCTTACGGTTTCAGATAAACTGTCTTTGATAAATACTATAGTACTTGTTCCACCAAGTATACGTAGCTTATAAAGAGGTTATAAAGAAGGTTATAAAGAGAGGTTGTAAAGGTTATAAAGGGTCGAAGGTGCAAAGTCTAGGGGTAAGCCCTGTACAATGCATTAAACCTTTAACATGACCATAATTTGATCATGTTTAAAGGAAACATTGGAAAACGTGTACATGGCGAGGAAGAAATATAAAGTACGCAAAGGACGATCGTAGAGCAGTCTGAGACAGTTTCTGAGTTGAATCTGAGTTGAGTTTTCGAATTAAGTATCATGAGAAATAGTGTAGAACTATTATAGTAAGTGAAGAGTCATTATAAATTCGTACCTGATTGATATTTGAATATTTTTATATTATTACTATCAATAAACATTACCACCGTCGGATCTCTATAATACTGTAACATTTTAATTAAAATTATTATCGATTTCTGGTTGCACAAATCTTGCTTTATGCAGATCCTATAGATTTTGACTCTTTAATTTATACAAAATTCTTAACTCACCACGATATTAGTCAAAAATGTAAATCTGAAGTATAGTTATAATAGTTATAATATAGAATAGTCATAATTTTATAGTAAATCTGAATTGGCTAATTAGTGTATTAATTATAGTATAATAATTATAATATAGAATAGTTATAATTCTATAGTAAATCTGAATTGGCTAATTAGTGAAATGTACATCTCTCAATCACACCAGCCACGACGTCAATCTCTTCCAAAGAAAGGACTCAAAATCCGTTCAACCCCCTAGCACCCCAAGAACTCACCAAACATCTTCCAAAATTTAAATTGTCAGAAACAATTCTAAGAAATATCTAAAATCTCAAACACCGCAAAATTTATTCCTCATCCACGAGCCTTCCACAAATGTTCACCTAACTCTCGCATCAGAACGACAGTCAAATCCAATCTTCATCCCCGTTCCCTCCACCATTCCTAGCCTCGCTTTCCTTACACCACCGAACAAGTCTCTTCATAAATCCTCGACTGTTTCACCTGAAACCACTGTCACCTTCTTTTCGCATAACTCCATGTTTCACGACCAGTCCCACGTCGCGACCACGCGGCATGTAAAGCGGCCATCACTCAAGCTGGCCCATTAATCTCCCCAATGAACAGACCCGTTCAACCCTCCTCTCCAACCACTCCGAGCCCACTCTGCGTCTCTGCGTCTCGGAAATAGAATCTCGCGAAAATCTCCGCTCCTGTTCGCGCGAGGACTCCAAGCTGAGAAGATTTCTATTGGGATTATAGGTAAAAAGAAATACATATTGTTCTTTATAATTACTTCATTAATCATGCAGTCCTTAGTATTCGGGGACAAGTTCTTTGAAGAAAAAAGAAAAAAAGAGGAAGCACCGACTATCGCAATAGTGTTTGCAATTCTTTATGAAGAGAGCTAGGCGGAACGGTAGCACTTGTTTTAATATTTTACTTAATTTTTGTATAGTCACCCATCGTGTATAGATGGCGTTTCGTGGCCGGTGACTATAGTCACCCATCGTGCGTGGATAGCATCTCATGGCCGGTGACTATAGTCACTCATCGTGCATAGATAGCATCTCCTGGCCGGTGACTATAGTCACCCATCGTGTAGAGATGGCGTTTCATGGCCGGCGACTATAGTCACCCATCTTGTATAGATGGCGTTTCGTGGCCGGTGACTATAGTCACCCATTGTGCGTGGATAGCATCTCATGGCCGGTGACTATAGTCACCCATCGTGCATAGATAGCATCTCGTGGTCGGTGACTATAGTCACCCATTATCGTGTATATATGGCGTTTTGTGGCCGGTGACTATAGTCACCCATCGTGTAGAGATGGCGTTTCATGGCCGGCGACTATAGTCACCCATCTTGTATAGATGGCGTTTCGTGGCCGGTGACTATAGTCACCCATTGTGCGTGGATAGCATCTCGTGGCCCGTGACTATAGTCACCTATCGTGTATGGATAGCATCTTATGGCCGGTGACTATAGTCACCCATCGTGTATAGATAGCATCTCCTGGCCGGTGACTATAGTCACCCATCGTGTAGAGATGGCGTTTCATGGCCGGAGACTATAGTCACCCATAGAGTATAGATGGCGTTTCGTGGCCGGTGGCTATAGTCACCCATCGTGTAGAGATGGCGTTTCATGGCCGGAGACTATAGTCACCCATAGAGTATAGATGGCGTTTCGTGGCCGGTGGCTATAGTCACCCATCGTGTAGAGATGGCGTTTCATGGCCGGAGACTATAGTCACCCATAGAGTATAGATGGCGTTTCGTGGCCGGTGGCTATAGTCACCCATCGTGTAGAGATGGCGTTTCATGGCCGGAGACTATAGTCACCCATAGAGTATAGATGGCGTTTCGTGGCCGGTGGCTATAGTCACCCATCGTGCGTGGATAGCATCTCATGGCCGGTGACTATAGTCACCCATCGTGTATAGATGGCGTTTCGTAGCCTATGACTATAGCTTCACCCGTAGTAGCGAAAGGGTTAATACTATTTCTCTTGTTAGCGTACTTCATTGCTCGCAATATCACATATATAATGTTGAGTCCCGAACACTGCAACTCGTACGGTCGGAATTTCACGGGGTTGTAATGCTCGTTTACGCAGATGAGGCAATATCACTGGGATGCAGCCTATTCTAAATTAATAGAACTAGACCTGGTTATGGTTGAACTACAGAGAGTTCTGATATGTGACTGTCTCTTGCACTGAGTTGCTGGGGGGTCCTGGATGATTGTCCAGTTTCCATGAGATTTTTAGGAGAACTCTCTCATAACTGTTGTCTCGGTAGTCTTATAAGTTTTGTCTATCTACTCATTGGTCGATGTAATATGTAAGAGGTTGGTGTGTATGTCATTCTGTTGGTTGTGAATAATATTAGGAGTGTGTGATAGCTACGACGTCCTTCTGTGGTGGTGGAAGTTTAAATAATTTGGGTCCTTACGCCTATCATCTTAAGGGTGATAGTTCTTGCTAAGGTTTACCCAAGTGGTGACTAGTTAGATGATGAAGAGTGTATACGAATCAAGGGACGTTGGCAATATGGCTATAAACAGTCATCCACTTGACTTGGAACATTGCGGTCCTAGGACCGCAACACATACCTTCCCGACCTCCCAATAGTATCCTTATCTAAGGCAGGACCTGCTAGGTAGCCTTACCAATGGGTCCACAAGCTGGCCCAAAACGAAACGCATCCCTTTCTCTCCTTTCGTCCCTTCCAGCACCACCGTCACGTCCAGGATACTTGCGATCAGATGACTTCAACGCACGTAGAGGGAGGACTCCCACAGAAGTAGTACCCCCTCACAGACGTTTATCTTACTTTCCACAATCTCGATTGCTCGTCGAGAAATCTCGCAGGGGCAACACGTGCTCGGTTTTCCGCGACGTTGTTCATCGGACGTCAAAGTAGCGGACATCTGGCACGGAACACGGGCAGAAATAACGCGTGAGAAATGAAGGGAAAGAAACGAAGAAGGGGTTACGCAACAGCGCGTCTTTTTCTTCCCTCGCGAGCGTCCTCTGCGCCTCGGCGCGACGCGAAGAGGGCGGAGATCCTTTTACCGTGACAAATCGCCGCCGGGAACTCGTTAATCCGACACCGGTACAAAGTTTAGGCCTGCTGGCATGCCTCGACACCTGGCACGGTTTTCATTGGCGCTAGACACTGAGATGCTTCGCTTCTCTTCCGCCGATCCCGCGCTCGATTAAAATCGCATTTCGTATCAGACATGTCTGTCTCCTCGTGTCCCATGGATATGAGAAATGGTAGAGACGTGGTGGAAGCCTGTTTCGGAATCTTGAAACGGGACGGTTCTCTTATTCTTGGATTTCAGGGGGGCTATATCGGTTTCTCGTCTTGGGGATTATTTGCCTGTCGGGGATTATTTATTTTGGGGATGATGGAACTTTTTGACGTCTATTTTTTCGTTGCTTTCGAGAGTCGATAGGGTGAGATTGGTTTGCGGAATTTTTGGTAATTGTTTTTTTGGGCGAGAGAGAATTTTGGGGGAAATTCTTTGTTGGCGTTTAGGTGGTGGGTGTTTTAAACTGTTAGTGGAAAATTTGTTGTAGTCGGGGTGATAAATTGGTTTGCTGCGGGTTTTCGTATAGAGTCCTGTGGCTTTTGTGCCCTGAGTGTGGAAATTATTGACTTTTTTAGAAAATTTTATTTTCGCTCTTTTTATGTTTTTCGTAGCACGGTTTGATGCATTTTATGTATATGAATAATTATTTTAATACTCGCGTCATTGTCATACTTAGGAATTTATTTGTCGATTTATGGGATGATTTTATAGAGAATATTTTGTATATTTATTTATACTTTTTAAATTTTTTGATCTGAAATATATACTGTTTGATTGAATTTGACTTCATCTCAACTCTTACTAATTCTTGAAAGAAATATATACTATGCTATGTTAATAAATATTAATATATGCACTGATAACTGCACTAATGTATAACTAATAATAAAATAAATATTTCTAATAAATTGCTAATTTGAGTAATTTTTTGAATATTTAAATTAACTGACTGATTATTTATCTATATACACGTGACAAAATATTCTGTTTTTAATTTAATAATAAATTAATTCTCTGCTTTTCTTAATAACCTTAAATTGATCTCGAAACTCATACATTTCGAAAAATTTTATGTCTTATTTATCCTATTCTTACTGTGTTAAAAATTTTTGTCGAACGATTCAATTTAGCTGATTTCACACATCGAAATTAATAAATTAATATACCAAAAATTCGTCCCGAATTCTTGCACGAATTTATCATACATGAGATACGCGACATTGATAAATCTATATTGATCCATCATGCAGAAAATTTTGTGTTTCAAATTGTAAATTTATCACCGAAGCAGCATAACACAATCAGTTACTTTTAGAAGTGAACTAATTTTTTACCAACAATGCGATTAATCTTTTCACTTCAATATAAACTAAAATATTAGAGTAACGACAATCTATATTTCCAAGAATATAATGACACATTTAACAGATCGCGTTGTCAAATACCTTTCTAAATTCCTTTAAAAATAATTATTCAGAGTATCTTCAATAAGTAACCGATGTTTCCGTGGAATATTTTAATTTTAAATTCGTCCCGTTAATTTTAACACGTTCCAAAATGCCTTCAGCTTCCAAATTATTTAAAAAGATTTAATTTTTATAAATAGACACAAAGAAAATGGATTAAAAATTCTATGGTGAAACTGAAATTTATGTTTACAATATTTCTCGATACTTTAGCAATAATAAATAAACTTGCAATCATTCGCAGATACATTAAAAATTTGCTAAATGACCTATCACCAAGGATTAGTACTAATAATAATAATAATAACTACAACTTATTACTAATAATAATACTAATAACTATAACTTATCACTAATAATAATTATTAATAATAATTAATAATAAAATATCACACGTCGGATTGTTCTCCAAGTCAAAATTTTTCCTTTCGATTTTTTCTCGAATTTGCAGGAATTATTAGCGTTCCCATATCGAAAAGAATTTTCGAAGTTTCAAAGTTTCGTTATATAAGAGCCGAAATTCTTTTGCTCTCCTCAAATATTCGTAAAAATCATTGCACGCTCGTCAGCTCGTTCACACGGCTGTCACAACAAATTCAGTGAATTTCACCAGCAAGGAAAATAATCTCTCCTTTATCGTTCCTCTTTCTTCGTTCGGAGCAATTGCTCGCGAAACAAAGGACTCACCCCGCGGATTGGCACGAACGTGGTCCATTATTTATCCCGCAAATTTAAATTACGCTGTCCGGTGTAGCTCGAATGGGGCGATTTTTGGCGAAGCTCGAATCCCCACAAAATATTTACGAGAATGAGCCGTTTATTAATCGTTGCCGCAGCCGGCGCCGCGGTCCGCCATTGTGGTTCCTCGCGCAGTCCACTTCCGGTGCCAGTGAAGTTTTAATATTGCGAATTCTTGGCTGGAAATTATAAATACGGCTGCTATGGACGATGGTTTATGACAAGGTAGCGTGGATTCCATTGATTCCATCGAGGAATTTTTAATTTATAGTAAAGAATATGTAACATAAAGTATAGGTAAAATACAAAGTACAGGATATGATCGAGGTTCAATGGGGTCCAATGGTTGATCTCGATTGGTTCCTTAGTTTCTAGAAATATTGATAATATCCAAAATAAAATTTGGAAGGTGATAATGCAAAAATAATTTTCCCCAAAATGTATATCGTCTAACAACCACGCACCCTTAAATCACAGATGAGCACTTTTCAAATATTAATAATAATACAAATAAAATTTAGAAAATGGTGATGCAAAAACCACACACACATACAGAGACACATACACATACACAAAAAGAAGGAATAAAAATAATTCGATTGATTCCTTAGTCTTCAAAAATATTGGTAATATCCGAAATAAAATTTGGAAAGTAGTAATGCAAAAGTAATTTCTCAAAAATCTGTGTATATCGTCTAATGATCACGAGCCCCTAAAACACTGATGAGCATTCTTCAAATATTGATAATAAAAATAAAATGCAGGAAGTGGTGATGTAAAAATCTCGAAAAGAAAGGAGAAAAGGAATAAAAATCATTCCCCAAGAACCTATATATATCGTCCAACAACCACGATCCCCTAAAACATTGATAAACATCCTCCTATTATTGATAATAATAAAAATAATATTTAGGAAGTGGTGATATAAAAATCACGTACACACACAGAAAAAAAAAGGGAAGAAATAAAAATAATTCCCAAAAACCTATGTATTTCGTGCAACAACCACGATCCCCTAGAACATTGATAAGCAATCTTAAAATATTAAAAATAATATTAAAAATAGAATTTAGAAAGTGGTGATGCCAAAATTGCACACAAGAAAAAGGGAGAAAAGGAATCAAAATAATTCGCCAAAAACCTTCATATGTTATCCAACAACCACGATCCCCTAGATCACTGATAAGTATTCTTCAAATATTAAAAATAATATTAAAAATAAAATTTATAAAGTGGTAATACCAAAATTGCACACAAGAAAAAAGAAGAAAAGGAATCAAAATAATTCGCCAAAAACCTTCATATGTCATCCAACAACCACGATCCCATGATCTACTAATGACCATTCTTCAACTAATTATCTATAACTCACCAAGGTGTTAAGCTTCATTTAACCTCCATTTATCCAAAGCTTAAGAATCGTATTGTCAGTCAAGCTTACTTGAACTCCAAGCTGCAGTCCATAATATTGAATATTGAGTACTTAAATTTGGCATGCAACAAAGATTGCTCATCCCTATCCTAAAACAGAGTCATCGCAGTCTGGCTCGCAAACAAAGGAAGCCCCGTGAAACGCATCGAATGCAGTGCACGACGAGCAAGGAACAAGAGCATAAAAAGCATAATCAAGTAACATAAACCGTGCAACAGCCAGCCCCTCGTTCACCCTGCCTCGAAGCACGAGGCTAACTCCAAGGGCTCCGGATCTCGGATAGCGCCGGTTAAAAGAATTATAACCGTGAAATCGCCTTTGGAATCGCCGGGCCCGCTCGTGCCGGCTTAATCCTCGCGTACGGTTCTCATCGCGGAAGGAAATGAAGGAGTTAAGAGCGCAGACGAACCTCGCGAAGGCAGAACCCTCGCTGGCCTTAGGGTCGTTCTCAGGACGCTTCGGCTCCGGGGAAAAATCGCTCGCCGGATAAACCGCTCGTATTTTTAACGCGAACACGCTCGAAAACGCGGCCCGCGCGTTCAACAATCCGCCAGCAGCTGGCTCGCTTTATTTTTTCATCGCTGCCCAGCGTCAATATTATCATTGGCCAGCAGGAACTCGCTGATCCACGGGATTTTCGCGAGCCACCTCGCGAACTGGGTCGAAATATTACCGTCCATCAATGAAAGTGTCTTGGTCCAGGGATGCTATAGTGCAGAGCTTCTTCGTGTTTCAGAAGGAAGAGATTTCGTGGAGCAATGACCTGGAAAGGGTCGAGGAAGCTTGATTCCTTGATTGGGAGCTTTGTTTCCTTCGTATAGAGCCATGAGATATTTTTTGACGAATTTTATGCAGTGTTTTGTTGGATTCATTTTTGGGAAACGTGATTTGGGAGGTGATAGGATAATTGTGAGACCTGGAGGGTTTGCAAGGGTGAGTTGTAGCGAGTTTGTTAGTCTGTCTTTGGTGTCTTTAGGGGTCTGATGGAGGTACAGTTAGAGGTGGGAAAGACAACAGGTACTTGATAGAAATTTCATTAGCTTGTAGGATAATGGTGTGTTAGTGGATAAAAGATTGTTGAGATGTTTTGATAAATTGTGAATTCTATTTTTAGTAGTCTGCGAATTTTTTAATTCGATTAATCTGCGGCTCGAATGAATATACATAACTATTCTGGTAATTGAAAGTTTCACGAATGCAAATTAAGTTATATACACTTGTGAATTTATATATTTATATTGAATCATCCTCCTCTCTATTAACGCAAATAAAATTAAATAACAAATTGAAGGAATCGTTGGAAAAAGGTTCATTTTTGAGGTACACTCTTCCAATTTTCACATTTTCATTATCTGTTCTTGGCTGAAGATGAAATTCATGAAGTATAGATTGTACAAGCTTCGACTTTGAATGTCTCAGAGCATGATTTTGTCAGACAGATAGACCATTTTTTAAAGAATTCTATTCCAGGTCACCAACATCCCCAATGTCTCCCTTATGACATCAGTAAAATACTATATATACATTGCAACATTCTATACTGTCCTATCTCTATTAATACAAATAAAATTAAACAATAAATTGAAGGAATCTTTGGAAAAAGATTCATGTTAAAGGTAGACTCTTCCAATTTTCGCATTTCTATTACCTGTTCTCGGTTGAAGATGAAATTTGTGAAGTACAGACTGTACAAACTTCAGTTTTAAATGTCTCAAAGAAACCATTTTGACAGAAGATAGACTTTCTTTCAAAGAACACTTCAATTCCAGGTCATCAACATCCCCAATGTCTCCATTATGACATCAGTAATATACAATATATATTTATATTGCTGCATCCTCTCCCTGTCCTATATTTATTAATATGAATAAAATTAAACAACAAATTGGGGAACTTTTTGAAAACAGGTCCATATTTTAGGTAGACTTTTCCAATTTTCCCACTTCCATTATCTGCTTTTCGTTAAAAATGAAATTTATGAAGTACAAATTGAAGTACAAGCTTCTGTTCTTTATACCTAAAATCACAATCTTGACAGACAGATAGACCTCCTTTCAAAGAACTCCTCCATTCCAGGCCAGCAATATCCCCAATCTCTCTGTTATGACATCGGTAAAATAAAATATATATTTATATAGCAGAATCCTACCCTGTCCTATCTCTATTAATACAAATAAAATTCAGCAACAAATTGAAGGAATCTTTGGAGAAAGGTCCATTTTAGAGGTAGACTCTTCCAATTTCCATTTTTCCATTATTTGTTCTTCTTTGAAGGTGAAATTTACGAACTACAGATTGTACAAGCTTCGACTTTAATATCTGGAAGAACGATTTTAACAGAAGATAGACATTCTTTCAAAGAACTTTTCAATTCCAAGTCACCAACATCCTCAATGTCTCCGTTATGACACCAGTTAGGGTCAACTTCGTTACTGACAACCTTAGCATTCGTTTAATTCGTTCGAACATTCGACGCAAAAATTCTTTCGAATATTGAACACAAAAATTCCTTCGAATATTCGACACAAAAATTCTTTCGACCAAACCCAAACCTCCCCTTAACCCATCATCCTTCCTGCCTCCCTCTCTCTCGAAAGGCGGACCAATTCTCAATGACATTCGTCGAAAACGCAGACAGGACAGCTGGTGTTTGCTTGTAAAGCAGCGTGTACAGCCTCATCGACGTGACAGAAAGAAATTCTCGTGGAGGTTTTGGGTCTTTGATCTCTACCCTGCGAGAAGAGCCGACTGCGAGAGCGTTTTTCCGCCGCGCTACCCCCAGCTGGCGTTTATAAAAATACACCCGCGAACAGTGCCGCTATTTCGACTCGTCCGATCGATTCACGGACGTATTTTCAGATTCCGGATGACCTTGAGCGATGAGAATATCCCGTACTTCCCTACTCGTACGAATGTCACTCGTTCGGTGGGTATAAAAAGACGCGGAGGACCTCTGTCGTCGCGAAATCTTCCTCCTCTTAATCTTCCACGTCTTTCCTCGAGCTATGGGGTCGAAGAATGAACGATTATTATTACAGTCGAACTCGAGAAACGTGTTCCCCAGTTTCTATCTTAACACTAGAGCAATCAGGACCGATCAAATTGACCTGTAAATGGAAAAAATGGAGGAAGAGAAATCTTCGAAGAATGAAATAAGAGAGAATATTGAGAAATTGATTATAGGTATGCTAAAAAGCAATTCACGCTGTTGAGTGACCAAGATGATAGCATTGAATGTGGAATTTTTAAATAAAAGTTTTAGAATAGTCATTTAAGTCGTGGTAGGTTTAGTGTTAATCACCGTAATAGCTATCAAAGAGAAACATCGTAAATATGATACTTATGGACCCGTGCAGTGGGACGGAATATTTATAAAGAAGCATGGTAAATATCAACGAGAGAACGTCTCTGAGACCAGACTGTAAAGCTTGAAATAAAACGAAGATGGAGCAGACTTTGATGTCGTCTTCGTCGTTCCTTCCACGTGATCCTCTGACGATGTTGGTGTCTCGAAACCTACGCCATCGCGAAATTTAACATATTTTAACATCGATCTTCGAAGAAAACATTCTAGAATTGTAAAATATCTCGAGTTTTCCAAAAATTCTACTATATATCTGAAACACCCTAATGGTTCAAATAAAAGATCCATGGATCATTATTCCATCTCTGCGTGATCTTCCAATGATCTCCTTAGGATCTGTATAACTACGAAATTTAACGTATTCAAAAAACGATCTTCGAACGAGAAAGTATCATGGAACCCTGCAACGCCTCCGATTTGACAGAAATTTGAAATGCGACGCCTGAATTTGACAGAAATTTGACTGCAGTTCCTCCGATTTGGCAGAAATTTGACTGCTACGCCTTCTAAAACGATCTTCGAACGAGAAAGTATCATGGAACCCTGCAACGCCTCCGATTTGACAGAAATTTCACTGCAACGCCTTTGATTTGACTGAAATTTGACTGCCACGCCTCCGATTTGACAGAAATTTAAAATACCGCGCCTGAATTTGACAGAAATTTGATTGCAGTGCCTCCGATTTGGCAGAAATTTGACTGCCACACCTCTGATTTGACAGAAATTTGACTGCCAGGCCTCCTATTTGACAGGAATTTCACTGCAACGCCTCCGATTTGACAGAAATTTCGCTGCAACGCCTTTAATTTGACTGAAATTTGACTGCCACGCCTCTGATTTGACAGAAATTTGGAATGCCATGCCTCCAATTTGACAGAAATTTGACTACAATGTCTCCGGTTTGGCAGAAATTTGTCTGCCACACCTCTGATTTGATAGAAATTTGACTGCAGGCTCCGATTTGACAGCAATTTCACTGCAACGCCTCCGATTTGACAGAAATTTGACTGCCACGCCTCCAATTTGACAGGAATTTCACTGTAACGCTTCCAATTTGACTGCAATGCCTCTAATTCGACAGAAATTTGACAGCAACGCCTCTGATTTGACAGAAATTTGCCTGCAATACCTCCGATTTGACAGAAATTTCACTGCAGCGTCTCCGATTTGACAGAAATTTGACTGCCAGGCCTCCGATTTGACAAGAATTTCTCTGCAACGCTTCCGATTTGACAGAAATTTGACTGTAATACCTCTAATTTGACAGAAATTTCACTGCAATGCCTCTAATTTAACAGAAATTTGCCTGCAACGCCTCTGATTTGACAGAAATTTGACTGCAACGGCTCCAATTTCACAGATATTTAACTGCAACGTACCTGAAACCTCAGAACAGACTAGAAAAAAGAGTGCACGGATCGACAGAGGTGGCCAAGTGAGTTAATAATACCTCGTGGCCGAAATAGAGGAAAAGAAATGCGCAGGGTAACTCGAATTGCAATGGGTGCAAGAGTTCTGTCGTCGATCTGGGTTGCACTGGCACATAAATAATCCCGGGTGTCGATCGGATTTAAATTTAGCGCCGGCGAATGGCAGACCAGAGCCGGTGCACCCTCGAATCGATCACGGAAATGGCACGAGCTAGAGTATCGACTCGATGGGTGCCTGGTGATTGTCTGTAGACGTTCCTTGTCCGACGAGAGCTTCCGCGTGCTGCAGGACCGGGTCGCGATACGGAATTGGCCATTTTCCGTGCCATTTTTTATCACCGATCGTATAGCCGCGATCCGTTGAAAGGATGTAAATGAGACTAAACAAAATCCAGCTCTGTTTTCGCGAATCCACATTTACGATTAACTATACTCTTACTGCACGCCAGTCCAAATGGCTTCGAGGAAGGACTCGTGATTCGATTCTTCGAAATGTTTGTTTAACGCTGTGCGTTTCACGAAGGTACTTCCGAACGTGAAGTATCTGGAGTGCTTTAAGGCTTCTGGAATAAAATCTGTGTAGATAGGTTGGGATTATTGCAATTGCACGAATGACTGTTTCAAAGTAATGGATATTGTAGGGATCAAGGTGGAGATGGTAAATGAGGTATTGAATCGAGGACTAATCCATGAATCTCTGACAAAACTGTATTTATTTTTTAGCGGTACCAAGTACATCGCAGAAGGACACAGGGGTCACGAGGTCAAACTCACAGACTCTTGATCCTTGACAAATTCCGTGACTAATTCTGTGACTAACTTCGTGACTGACTAACTTCTTTGACACCTTGACAGGGGACTTTTAACCCTATCTGAAAAGCTAGCGTCTCCCTCAAAGGATTGAAACTCCCTCCACGTCAAGGTCAGTGATGGAGGCGACTCCTTCTTCCAGGTGAGGTCTTCCAAAGGGTCACCTGCATAATGACCTTTCTTGAGAGATAACCTGGGTTGCGTCATCCTCGGTTTCTGACGGAGAAAGTGTCAAAACTACCTAAATAAAATATTTAAATTAAATGTGGAATAAATTTATATACAATTTCCTTTTTATTCCATTTTAAACACTGTCATCGATCTTATAACAGGGAAATTTGATAAATTCGTTATTGAAAATGTCAATTAATTAAACATAAATAATTGTTTGACATCAGAAGTTTAACGAAACTTAAAATTTTTTAGTAAGATTGTTCAAAATATCATCGAAATATGTTATATATATATTTTAATTACCAAACAATAGAAACAAATATTCTGCAATATAATGAAAATGTAAATGAAGATATTAATTAATAACAATATTAACAAGCCCTGAAATTTGTTGCTATATTTTGAAAATGTTAAAAGAGATATTAAATAATGAGAATATTAACAAGGCCTAAAATTTGTTGCTAAATATATCGGTACACCATAAATTATTCGAAATTTTATGTAACTACATTTCGAGGTATACTAATCAATCGATTACTCAAACATCAGGGAATGTTGTTGGACATTGTTAACGAACATAAATCTGGACACTGGTGTATTACGTGCAAGGAATACAGGTAATGAAAGTAAACGAGAACAACGTTATCTGGAGCAGTGGGTTAGGTTTGCATCATTGACATTCTGTTGCTGAAAAATTAGCATAAATTTCTCATTCCTGGTGTACATCACGCGTGCATTTATCTCTTTCACATTTGTACAGCCGGCTAATGGTTTGTGGACGTAAAAGCGAGGTTTCGAGGAAAGAATATCGTTATTTCTCTTCGTTTCTTTTTCCCCAATTTCATTGAATACTGAAAGTAAAAAGCGACTAGCAACTATGATGCCCAGTATGCTTAGAAAGTCATTAAAAGTGACTATGAAATGTCGTAAATTCACCATATTAATTGTCACTTAGTTGTTCATGGCTAGAGAAAATTTCACGTCGACAATATTTCGTTATGGCTAGTAATAAACAAAAATAATTCATGTAGTCGCAGTTAAGAAATTTTAATTTGCAATTGAATTATGCAGCATAGAGAAAATCGTGAAATTTGATGGAAGTATGCTGTGAGCTACTTGCTGACAAATATTCGAGTCGAGCATTTGCAAAGTATCACGGTGAAGTTCTGATTTTCAGTACGTGCCTGAGAATTTAATATTCGGAAAATCCGTTTGAAAGAAGCAATAAAGAAATTAAATTTTTTGATGTTAAAATAATATTCCGTGAAATATTAAATGCAAAATAAATGCACTATACATGTATGAAAGTATAACAAAATATTGATACCGTAATTACATAGTTATATGAAATATCTAACCCTTTATTATTCAAATGAAGGTAACTCCATGTAGCCAGTACATTTTTATCTTAATGGCCACCATAGTACATGTAAGATTGTCATCATCGTGTACGGTAAATCTTGGCTTATAATATACTAAAAGACAAAGCCATAAATCAGCATCATAATTACATACTCATTTTAAAATTACCAATGAACATTATAATTATCCACTACTATTCATACAGAACCAACCCCATATAATTATTATACTCCTTATCGTATTATTATCCATCATTAGATACAATAAATCTAAAAATAGGTTAGAAAGTTATCGAATCAATATTCTGTCTTATGCAAAAGTTGCATAATATTAGGAACAATGTTCACGATAATATTACATCATAATTATGAAATTTATTTTAAACGCGACCCTCCGTTGTACAGAAATAAATGTAACTCCACGTGCGCATCCCTTGTACTCTTCGCCATAGTAATCACGGTAATACATAAAAGACTTCCACGATAATACATTGAATACTTTTATCTATATATATAGGTATACAAATATTTTCAGAGACATTGCACACTCAAAACTTAGAAATTTTGAGAAAAATAGGACTATACTCTCGTCGATGGACAATACTAATGGTTAGTATGGTCAGGAAATATTTGACACTCGTTATGGATTATTGGTGACTATAGTGATCCAACATCTGACATTCACTGTGATTTACCAATTATATTATAATAATATAATAAATATTGTTAATACTATTATTAAATCAACAAATATTACCACCAATATTAACATATATTGCGCAACCCTTATGCTCTTTGCTATAGTAATCACGGTAATGCATAAAAGACTTCCACGGTAATATATTACATACTTTTATATAAATATATAGGTATACAAATATTTTCAGAGACATTGCACACTCAAAACATAGAAATTTTAAGAAAAATAGAACTATACTCTCGTCGATGGACAATACTAATGGTTAGTATGGTCAGGAAATATTTGACACTCGTTATGGATTATTGGTGACTATAGTGATCCAACATCTGACATTCACTGTGATTTACCAATTATATTATAATAATATAATAAATATTGTTAATACTATTATTAAATTAACAAATATTACCACCAATATTAACATATATTGCGCAACTCTTATGCTCTTTGCCATAGTAATCACGGTAATACATAAAAGATTTCCACGGTAATACATTAAATACTTTTATCTAAATATATAGGTATACAAATATTTTCAGAGACATTGCATATTCAAAATTTAGAAATTTTAAGAGAAATGAGACTATACTTTTGTCGATGGATTATACTAATGGCGACTATGGTCACGAAATATTTGACACCCGTTATGGAGTATTGGTGACTATAGTGACTCAAGATCTGACATTCACTGTGATTTACCAATTATATTATTATAATATAATTATAATATAATAAATATTGTTAATACTATTAATAAATTAATAAATATTACCATTATAATTGCTCAACATTTAACCCTTTGCACTCGAGGGGCGCCTCTGAGTCGCCATTTAATCAAATTCTAAAGATCGATGTTTATTAACATACAAAATTTAAAATTACCCAACGATGCGTGGAATGTCGAAGCAAAATAATTCTACGTCTTAATTTGCATACTATTTCTTACTTACCGTTTCAAAAATATCGTCGACTTTATGGCAAAAAGTCCTCGAATTACTACGTAACAAAAACATTGTCGAGTTCAAAGGGTTAATTCTCACGATATAGTAATAGTAATGTAATATCGTGAGCTTGAGGACCCTAATCGAAAAAGGGGGTGTAAAGGAGAAACAAAGTGAAAGTGTGTCTGCAAGAAACCAGGCCCATCAGGAAAACGTTCATAGAGTCCACCAATATTTTCTGCAATATTTTCGTCGACCAAGGGGGTGAGGGTAGTCGAGGGTAGTTTTCGAGGACACTTATCCACCAATATTTTCTGCAATATTTTCGTCGACCAAGGGGGTGAGGGTAGTCGAGGGTAGTTTTCAAGGACACTTTGATCACGTAGGATATAAAAGGGAATGAAGCATAATTCATACGAAGTACCTTCGTCCCATCATTATCCAATCACGAACAACTTCCCCATTTCAGATCCCTCTTGAACCCCATCGTATCAGCACTGTCGTCGACTCGCATGCTCGCCATGACGGGATCCCCTGTACATCGATCGACGTCCTATCGGCTGAGTCACATCTCATCGAGATTCCCGCGTCGTTTCGTCGGATTCGTGGAGAATAAAAGCTTCGATCGATCGTGGAGCGTGCTGACAATGGATCGCTCTTCCCGCCGATAGCCTATTCACAGCCGGAAGTTTGCTTTCATTATCGCGGGGCCGCGACGCGCTGCTTCCAGGTATCGTTGCACGCCGCGATGAATCCGAGCTGCGAAAGGCGGGAAAATAAAATTCCGCGCGCGTCCTCTGCGCGCGTTTTGTAAGCAGCCACGCGAGAACACGCTCCCGTGTCACTCTTTGTCGAGTTTTGGCCCTGGGCTAGCGAGGCCGTGTCATTTTTCCTTGCCTCGCAGCCAGTGTTCCCTTTCATATATCATTTGTATAGTCGCGGTAATTTTCTATTTTATTTTATTTTATTTTATTTTGTTTTTTGTTTAGCACGTTTACTGTCACGCACCTTTTATATGAGATTTTTATTGTACTCACGATTTAATGATGTACTATCAAATAGTATGACAAAAGAAGGAAAAAGAATAAAGAATTTTGCAAAATAAATGTGTTCTATTCGAAGTTTTAAAAATGGAGGAAATGCCATAAATTTAAAAAATTGGTATTGGCAGTTACTAGTGACCACTATGGCAGGTATCTTGTTAACTATATTATGTATAGTATAATATAGTGTAATATATAGTATATATTATACTGTGTATAATTATTTCTTGTTAACGCTGTTGGTATTTAGACTTTTCGTATTAAGTGTTGTTTCTCTTTTAATTTATGGGTGTTTATTATTGTGTGAACGTTTCTCGTTTTACATATCTTTTACCAGGGTTTTAGACCGTGAAACAGAGCGATGGAAAATATTCGCGGGACTCTGGGGAATTCCTATGACCAAGTTGTCGATAAATTAGCCCCTATTGCACGATTAACCCTAAATAATGTAATTTTCAGTGAAATTTTTAATATGAGAATTAATTCGGAGGCAAAAGTTTTTTGATAGCGTAGAATAATTAGACTAATACTTTTCTTGCATTGAATTTGATTTATTTTAATAAAAATGCAATGTTGTGTTAGTGAACTATAGCTATCTTTGAGATTTAGGTTTCTTTTCGATCTTTAAGTCTACTACAGGGCTTTCTGGAGTATCTTGGATTCAAAATTGGCGGGCTTTTGTATCTTTGTTGTCGAAACTTTTGAAATGCAATAGCGTTTACATATTTTCTTTTTGAATTTGCTAAGTGTTAGTATAAGTATTATTATACTCGTTTCTATTATTATTATTATTGTACTAGTTTCCAAGTCTTCCTGGTATTAGTTTCTCCTATTTGTGTATAGTAGCTTTCTTGTAGACATCCTAACATTAATTCATCATTGATAATTTTCTAGTAATTTCCTAGTAATTTCCTAGCACTCAAATTATTTCACTATTTCGTATTTTTTTATTTCCTAGGCTTGGAATTATCGAAGACAGGTAACTGTTGGCATAATAAATATCATTCTCTATCGAGAGAGAAACGTAATAATATATATCGACTTATTTTCACAGCTTTAATTAATATTATCTTTGTACACCATACTCTAGTGTCAATTACTCAATTATTCAATTTCCTCGATTAATTCAGCAACTTGATTCAATTCAACAATTGAAAGACAGTAATCCCCGTCGTTTATCTCTTACCTTGCAGCCAAGAAGAACGTATGATTCGAAGGCATGATGCAGTCAGCAGCGAGTTTGAGACCCTGCCAGATAGAAAATTTCATATAATTAAATCCAATTAATAAATACAAATGAAAAATAATTTTTAAATTCTTCGAAAATAATTTTTCCTTTCCTTTTATTCTCTCTCCTAAATATTCGTAATATCCCAAAGACATCTTGGCAGGAAAAATTTACAATAATCACTCCCAATAAATAAATACGAACGTGGAATAATTTTTCAGTTTAAAACAAAGAACATTTTCTCTTTCTTTTTTAAAGATGCCCGGTAAACATTCGTTATTCCTTTTAACGAAGACTCTTTCAGCTAGAAAATTTAGTATAATTAAACTCATAAACTAATAATGAGGAATTATGTTTGAATTTTTGAAATACATTTTTCTCTCCCCCCTCCCTTTTTTTACCAACAGTATCGGTAAATATTCGGGATATTCGAGTGGGTATAAAGATCGATCGAATTCTCGATGGGTGGTGAAAATATAGATATACGGAGGAATTGAGATACCAAAGAATCGTTCGTGTAAATATCTAACTGAAGTTGCAGAAGCCAAAAATCCGTGGAATCCGCGCGATTCGGCCCGCTGATACCGCACGAATGGAATCTCGCGATCCGTTTCCCAGTTCAATTCCGTTCATTATTCCACCGCGGCCGCTGTTTCGCGATATTTCATCCTATTAACTGTTAAACAGGATATTATTAAGCAGTATTAAATACTCATCTTATGAAACTTTAATTATCGCAGTATGGTTCCGCGAGCCGATAGAATTCTACTGATCCAAATGATTCCTGCATTTTGAGGAATTCGAGGTTTCATTAATTTCCCGTTACTATTGCTTTTATCATTTACTTATGTTTATTATCACCGCATATACTTCCTGCAATTATTACTCGAGACCACTAATATGTAGGAGAATGTAAGTACGTAAATATTTAGAAAATTATTAAAACTTGCATGATATAACATATATATTTACATATATATTTATAATAAAAATTGGGAAGGAAATACTTTAAAATTGAGAAAATATTTTACTGTTATTTAATTTAAGAAATTACGAATAAATCATACATCGTGTTTCTATTTTGGAATAATACAAAATTTTGAACACAAAGGGAATTTTTTGAGGCCAGTGATATATAGAAGAATGTAAGTGCCTAAATAATTGAAAAATTATTAAAAATGCACGAAATTATTTATAAAGTTGAACGTGTATATATATATATTTATAATAAAAATTAGGAAGGAAATACTTTGAAATTGGGAAAATATCTTAATGTTATTTAATTTAATAAAATATGAATAAATTATACATCCTGTCTCTATTTTTGAATAATACATTTTGAATACAAAGGGAATTTTTTGAGGCCAGTGATATGTAGGAAAATGTAAGTACGTAAATATTTGGAAAATTATTAAAAATACACAAAATTATTCATAAAATTGAACGTGTATATATATTTATAATAAAAATTAGGGAAATACTTTGAAATTGAGAAAGTATTTTATTGTCATTTAATTTAATAAAATACGAATAAATTATACATCGTGTTTCTATTTTGGAATAATACAAAATTTTGAATACAAAGAGAATTTTTTAGAATACAGGGAAAATTTGACAGGAGCGTAGATCGGAATAAGAGATGGTTAGAATAAAAAGGGATAATTTCAAGATTAGTATCTCGTTACTATTGTTACGATGCAAATAATTGTCTTACATTACTCGTAAAACAAAAGCGTTGAAACTCGAGAAGAGCGTAGCTCCGAATGTGCACTTTATCGACTGGCATTGTATACACTACTGCTTTTTGCGTTATATCGCGAACAAAATGATAAATGACTTAATATTTTAAATATTAAGTAACAACGCTATAAACACGCTCAAGTGTGCCAAGATATCTCAATTTGAAATTCCGTTATGACTTGCAAAGCTTAGAGCACAGAATATTTCACTTGTTAGACTCTCTAGGCATAAATATACTTAATTTTTACCTCGTAATTATTAATTTTCCATCGATATATACTGGGATTATGGACATCGATAACTTTTGTTACACCCAGTATAGACAGTACATTTTATTATAAAATAAAATTGCATATTTCAAAGATTTCGTAATACCTCTGCAGAGAGAATTTTGTATCCATAACTTTCATTCTTCGTGGCCATTTATCACGGTCACTCAGATGGAAAAGCATTATTTTTACAGTAAGTTAAGATTTAAGTAACTGTAGAAATTACTCTATACTGTATTATACAAGGATTATTGTAGAAGAATTATATTTGGATATTAATAATGAATATTTAAAGTGGAAAAATAAATTGTACAAAATACTTGATACCTAGAATTTGAGCATAATGTGTATCAATTTTTCACATAGTCTGAGTCACACATACTGACCTAAAATACCAAGTAACCTAATTAGATTTGTCGTAGTTAGAAATTACATAGCCTCAGATAAATTATGTTTTTGAAAACGGGCTGGAATAGCTAATGTGATTCCTGAGCATCTGATTATCAGAAACGAGAAAACCAAAAATCATATTAATTAGTATACATACGGCTATAACATGACTGACCAAAATATCAAAATTTGCAAAATTAAAAAAATGGCTGCATTTTGAATTTTAAATATCAACTTTCCTTGTGTTTTTCGTCTTTGGGTGGCAAACAAAAATAGAAAAAGTCATCAAATTTTAAAATCCGTGGTTCATGTGATAGAGATACATTCAATGAAGATCTCCTCCAAATTTCGAATCAATCGATCAACTAAAACGCGAGATATCCCATCAGTTAGTTAGAAAAATGTGTTTCCGAGAAAAACGCGTTTAAAGTTTTAGTTACCCATTGTACAATGCCTATACGTTGCACTTTAAACATCTATAACTCTGCTAATTTTTCGAATTCAAACAAATCCTTTTGCACAGATAATTTCGAAAGCATACACTTTAAGAATATATTTAAAAAAAGAAATCGATTTTTTAAAACCGGATTGCAACAATAAATAAATAAATAATTATGCCCCTTAATAAATGGCTTCCTTAATAAATTAAATCCTTAATAGTAATAATAATAATAATTATACCCTCAACTGAGGATCAGAGACATGTCATCGACTAAACACGATCTTGTTTCATCCAATACCCAAACAAATATAAAAATTAGAATCTTCTCAAAATTGGATTCATCCTTAGGTATGATGACGTCCAATGATAGTCTCCCAAAAGAAAAATCCAATACCCAATCCCATAATCCTCTTCTCCACTTCTATCAATCCCCAATCACCGTCGCTGAATTACGAACATTAACGATCTCTGTCACCTTGAACGTAGACAATGCACATCAAAATTAGACACTCGAAAGTTAGGTAACTCGAGCGTTGTGACCATCACTGGGAACCCGATGGATGGTGTAATGCGTTCAAGAAAAGAAGACACAGCGTGTTTACACCCTCACGGTTGATTAACTCTATTGACACTCCCACTGTCATAAACAGAGACCGTTATTGGCCTAAAATGGTGACGGAGGTCATCGTTCACCATTTTCTGTGATCAAGGAAACTCATAAGGATGGGGATCAGTCGTGTGGACGTAAACACGCTGTGCCTCCTTTCCCCGAACGCGCAGTACCTTCGGCCGATGGCTAGGTCAGCGTGATAGAGGTCTGCACGGCGCGCCTTCGACTCGACGTGTCCGTCGTTTGTCCACGGACAAAGATCGAATTTTTGGGTTAATGGCGCATCGCTGTCGCAGTATTTTCACATTCCATTCCGCTTAGCATTGAACGCACACGCGTACCATCCGCGAGAAGCCTTGCTCCGCATTCTGTCGCCGAATCTATCTCAGAACGCATCTCGGATGCATTCGATCCGCTTCTACGTAGACTCTGCCTGCCTCTCTTCCTCCGCCTTCGTCTCTCCTTGTGGACGAAATTAATAGACCCTGAGAATGCATTGGCCGACAGATCTAATGTCGTCGACGGGCTAAATGACAAGCAGATTCTCGTCACGCGGATCATTCGATCAGCCGTCACGAGTCGATACCAGTTTCACTGTCCTTAGGCCATTCGAGTGCTCTGGGAGCGTTGATCCGTGGCAAACGCGAGGGAATAAGTCTTCCTTTGATACTTGGGTGAGCTGCATAGTACGCTACTGTTCGTGATTGTTCCAATGACTTTAAATGTCTGTTGAGATTGCTTGGATAGGTTGCATTGCACGCGGAGATCGGATCAATGAGCAGTCATTTGTATTCCCGATCACACATTTCAGCATCTTTTATAATAAAAAAGGGAACGTATGAGATCAGCCTGGTTTCAAGTGATTTGAATAATAATGAACACTGGTGTATGTGTCAGAGAGGATGGCTCGTATATCTGGTAGAGTAGTTGTTGATGTTTCTCTGTGTGTTGGATGATGCACATCTTCGTGTACCTTCTTGTGAAGTATATAAATATACAAAACATAATAAAGTGATACTATACTGTAGGATATTTAGCATTTCTTTAAATTCGTGCAGTATAGCAAATGAAAAGAATATTCTTTTTACAAATTTCACTTGTTTATATGAAAAATAAAAATGGAGAAATTATATCACAGATAGGAAAAAATTTTATTGCATAAAAATGGGAAATAGAAAATTTTTACACGTTTTCGTAAGTCGAATTTGGAATCAAATGCAATGATTGTGCATTTCAGTAGATTCACGAAGAAAATAAATTCTTTTTCGATATTTTTGTGAATATCATCACATAGTATCGTCATTTCTCTGTTGCATCAATGTTAATTTATAATCATACGACTTTTTCAATTTTTATTTTGTAATTTTTATTTTTTTAAATCGAGATATATCACTTTGAAGTCACTGAAGAGATATTAACCCTTTGCACTCCTTCAGAGAGGCGTCCTTCAGTCGCCATTTGATAAAATTTCAAAGATCGATACTCATTACTATGTCAAATTTAAAATAATGTAACGGTGTGCGAGGTATCGAAATCAAATAATTCTAGATGTTAATTATTGTACGAATTTTTATTTTCCAAAAACTATCGTCAGCTTTATAGCAGAAAATCTTTGAACTTCTTCTCTGCTTTAGCCAAAAAATCGTCGAGTGCAAAGGGTTAAAGATCATAGGCCACCATGCCACCATTTTGTCGCATACTAGAGAAATTTCTGTTGGAAGTTTGAGGAAATGGAAGTTTTGTCAGGTCTAAGTGCACTGTCTGAATAGATATAGTTAAATAATTCACTATAATTAGCGATGATTACACTCTTTTGTTCTTATGTATATGAGACTCGCTCGAAATAGATTTGTGCTTCTTTATAAAGACAGCGTTCATTGTGATTCAGAGTTTACCTCTTCTTTGAAGTAGCACAATGGCTGACACTTCCCATACTTTCTTCCTTTGTGGGGACAAACAAGGACTCGTTATCAGTGTTATGAGGATAGGAAAAATTAAGTATTGTATCTTTCTTCTGATACATATAATAGTACTTTTATATTTCATTATTATCTTAGTTCTGAGATAAACGAATATATTGTTCTTTAATATTTTTCAAAATATCCTTGTCCTTTAGAATTATATCTGATCGCAAATTGATAATAATTTTTACTTTTTAATAATTTTATTGTCTATCGTATCTGCCGTATTCCACTTTTCAATAGTCACTAACAATGTTTCCAATATCGTATCAGGTGCAATTACTGCCATTCTTTGTGTCTTGCTCATTTTTATTATCCTTGGCCTCAAAGCGAAATAATATCAGAAAATATGACACATCACTGTCGCTTCTATTTTTATACCTTCATTAACTCCAGTTTGCTCTCTACAAAACGAAAAAATAATAAAAATTCCACTACTTTTACATCAACCTCCGTAATCTCGAAATCAAAGAATAAAATAATTTTGTCTACACTTGTACCACTGTCAAAATATCGAAAAATCTCATTATTGTCGTTTCAATTTTCAAATTGAATAATAATTCAAAAATAAAAATTCCACTATTATTATATCAGCCTCCGTAATCTCGAAATCAAAGAATAAAATAATTTTGTCTGCACTTGTACCACTGTCAAAATATCGAAAAATCTCATTATTGTCGTTTCAATTTTCAAATTGAATAATAATTCAAAAATAAAAATTCCACTATTATTATATCAGCCTCCGTAATCTCGAAATCAAAGAATAAAATAATTTTGTCTGCACTTGTACCACTGTCAAAATATCGAAAAATCTCATTATTGTCGTTTCAATTTTCAAATTGAATAATAATTCAATAATAAAAATTCCACTATTTTTATATCAACACCCGTAATCTCGATCAATTTTCAAATTGAATAATAATTCAATAATAAAAATTCCACTCCTTTTACATTAACAATTGTAATCTCGAAATCAAGGAATAAAATAATTTTTTCTTAACTCGTACAACTGTCAAAATATCAAAAAATCTCATTATTGTGGTTTCAATTTTAAATTTATAGTGTTTGATCGTCTAAAACACCATAAAATAATTTTAAAAAACAAGTGATGGAACTGAAATTCCCATTAATACTTCAGATCTCAAAAATCGATCTGTCCAGAAAAAAAAGAGAAAAATTTATTTAAGGAAAGAATACAAGAATTAAAGGGGAATTTTTGCAACCACTGTTGCCAATCCTTTTTGCCACGCAAGTTGGAACCCTGAGCGAATAAAGGCACGCCGAAATATCTGCCGATGTCCGGGTTGCCCCGATCGATTAAACGATAGCGTACGATTTAGCGTGCTCGGATCGAGGCGCGTTGGTCCCGATAAATTTCATCGCTGTTACCGGTGCACGCTTCTGCTCGGCCAGATCACGATCACCGGACCAGTTTGCCACCCACGCGTGGGAAACCGACTCGCGAAAAGGTCACTCGCGTGTACTTTTCCCTCCGGTTTCGTTACGACGTATTGTTGTTTGCGTTGGAACGGGGTACGTGCAATTAATTAACCGGCACCCGAAGCCGGTCTGCTCTGGTCGTCTGGGAAAAGGCACCGTGAATTGGAAAATAGCGCCATTTTTCTATTTCTCCATTTTCATTTTCTTTCCCGTTTTTTCTTTTTTTTTTTTTTTTCATTTCTTTTTGTTAAGGTCGGAGGGAGCAGCGATATTATTACTGATAACGCTGCAGGTGCATGGGAAATTGTTTGACGATAAATGTTGCACGCTTGATGAGGGTGCGTTCGGGTGGAGTGGGAGTGAATGCGCTATTGGGGTTGCTAGAATGCGTTCCTGTTTGTATTGCGAATGAAATATAATATAATAATTTCGGGCTGGATGTAGTGATATTGAAATAATATCGAAATGGATTGTTGTTTTATGTTTGTTAATTATACGCTATGTTAATATTGCCTTATTTGCGATTTTTGTTTCTATGTCAATATTCTATTTATCTAATTTGATAAATAATGGAATATTATTGAAAGTTTTTAAGTGAGAAAAATAGTAAAGGCTTACAAATAACGATATTTATCTATTATCTTATATGACTATTCTATTATTTATCCATTTTTAAATTACAGTTGGCCACGAAGTTAGATATACACCTAAACACAGTGTTTAAAATTCTTTTAGAAAATTGGACAAAGATCTTCGTATATTTTTAATATTCTCAATTTTTTCGAGGCTATTAAACCGAATAATTATATTAAATAAAT